>NC_072734.1:80542054-80753654 GCF_026930045.1 Uloborus diversus | reverse complement strand
GGTAATTTACTTTTTTCTTGGATACTTTTCTTCTTTCTACCAAATGGGTAATTTTTGTTGGCAGAATTTTATTCTGTCATAAAAATCACCTTTTTGGTGACCAAAGCCTGCAAAAGACCACCACCGACGAATAGCTAAGTCGCTTTGCAACTCTATTACTTTAAAGAGATTTAGTTCATATAAATCTCGTTAAAAAAAACTATTTTCTTCAGTATCATTTTTTCGTTGTGAACTATTGCAATTTGAAAATATTTTACATTACATAGAACAAATATTTAAAGTGCAAGTGTGTCTAGTTTTATTCTGTAAAATTTATGAATTGAAGATTATAAAAAACTTTAAATAAGTGTTATTGTGTACTTTGTTTTTATGTGTCAATCTCAGTTAATATTTGGCTGAACATTTAAGTATCAAGCATTATGAATTAAATGTTATAATATGCAAATTGTCAGGTTTGATAGTTCGTCTTTAAGGTTGCATGTTTTCATTCTCTTGTAAACAGTGTAGCTAGATTGTATGAAGTAAAAAAAGAACTATCTCTTGTAATTAGGAACATAGTGCTTCAGTATTATCTAAATGACGAGATCTCTTTAAATATTTGCATAAGCGAAACGCTTTAAATTAGTTAAATGTGTATTAATTTCTTTAACAAATAGATACATATATGTATTTAAAAGTGTCTTCATTTTTTTCGTTTTACGAGCCTCAATTTTACCAAAAGCAAAAAAAAAAAAAAAAAAGACTTAATAAAATAATTTTGTATTTTTACACCATATTAAAGTATTTGACTTATAATTAATATGATACTTTGATTTATAATGTATATGATGTTGCTTTTTCAAGGGGGGGGGCGCTTCATAGCATTTTATGGGTGCACCATCACTCTTATGGTGGGGGGGGGGATTCTCGTATATATGAAATGGAATAATCATGTAATAGAGTTCAATGTTTTAATAAATTAAATATATAATGCATTTTGCGCACACTGTAAAAATAAAATCAGTAACCTATTTTGAATAAGTATTTATATTTGTGATGAGCTGGAAAAGGGCAAGAACAGAAGAATCAACCCGAATGGTTCCAGCTGGGGGATTTGGTGTAATATTTAAATTCATCAATTTCTCTGTTGGTACTTTTCGGTACACTTTGTTCGTCAGAGAAATTGACTTGAGGTGTACGAATTCCGGAACGCGAAGGGTAGGTAAGTCCTGTCAAATTTTACCCGAAGATAAAAGCTATCAAGTTTGATACATGATATATTTTTAAGTTCTGCATTAAAAATACAATATGTTGATAGTTTTGTCTTGAAAATATTGAGAGAAAAACTGAAGTTTAAGATTGTTTAACAAACAATCCCCACTTTTCAGAAGGTACCCCCACTCCAATTCCCCGACGATTTTGTGATTAGGAATGAAACTACTAGATTATTTCATAATTTTTCAAAAATTTATAACTGTGCATATGTTATGCTGTTAACCATGCTATTTCTCATTAGAAATTCAAAAAAAAAATCCACGAATGATTCTAAAATTGCTTGTATTATTGCTCTTAGATATTAAAGAATTGAAACTGATATGGTATGCAATACTATAATAAAGAATTATATTTTAGAAAAAATCACGGAAAAAGGATTCCGAAACTCTCGGAAACGTTTTTGAAAATTGTTTGGAGAGTTCCGAAATACTCGGAAACGTTTTCGAAACTTTTATGAACCACAGCTTCACAGAATACTCAGAAACTTTTCTGGAAATTACGGAAAGAGGATTCCGAAATACTCAGAAACGTTTCTGGACATTACAGAAAGAGGATTCCGAAATACTCAGAAACGTTTCTGAAAATTACAGAAAGAGGATTCCGAAATACTCAGACACGTTTCTGGACATTACAGAAAGAGGATTCCGAAATACTCAGAAACGTTTTTGAAACTTTCATGAACCACAGCTGCACGATATACTCAGAAACGTTTCCGGATTTTTTTTACAGTGTGGTAATTTACTGGTCTATGTTATGATAATTTGCTCGGTAAAGTGTTCTTAAAATTGGAATAGAAAAGAACAAAATCGATTGAAAAATCGCTTCGAGGTGCACACCCCCATGCTACAAACTAATTTTGTGACAGATTTCATGAAAATCGGCCGAACGATCTAGGTGCTAAGTGCGTGACAGACATCCACACAGAGATCCAGAGTTTCAGCTTTATTATTAGTAATAAAGATTATGTGAGAATTTGTCTCTACACTGTAAAAAAATCTGGAAACCTTTCTGAGTATATCGTGCAGCTGTGGTTCATGAAAGTTTCAAAAACGTTTCTGAGTATTTCGGAATCCTCTTTCTGTAATGTCCAGAAACGTGTCTGAGTATTTCGGAATCCTCTTTCTGTAATTTTCAGAAACGTTTCTGGGTATTTCGGAATCCTCTTTCTGTAATGTCCAGAAACGTGTCTGAGTATTTCGGAATCCTCTTTCTGTAATTTTCAGAAACGTTTCTGAGTATTTCGGAATCCTCTTTCCGTAATTTCCAGAAAAGTTTCTGAGTATTCTGTGCAGCTGTGGTTCATGAAAGTTTCGAAAACGTTTCCGAGTATTTCGGAATTCTCCAAACAATTTTCAAAAATGTTTCCGAGAGTTTCGGAATCCTTTTTCCGTGATTTTTTCTAAAATATAATTCTTTATTATAGTATTGCATACCATATCAGTTTCAATTCTTTCATATCTAAGAGCAATAATACAAGCAATTTTAGAATCCTTCGTGGATTTTTTTTTTTTTTTTTTTTTTGAATTTCTAATGACAAATAGCATGGTTAACAGCATAACATATGCACAGTTATAAATTTTTGAAAAATTATGAAATAATCTAGTAGTTTCATTCCTAATCACAAAATCGTCGGGGAATTGGAGTGGGGGTACCTTCTGAAAAGTGGGGATCGTTTGTTAAACAATCTTAAACTTCAGTTTTTCTCTCAATATTTTCAAGACAAAACTATCAACATATTGTATTTTTAATGCAGAACTTAAAAACATATCTTGTATCAAACTTGATAGCTTTTATCTTCGGATAAAATTTGACAGGACTTACTTACCCTTCGCGTTCCGGAATTCGTTCACCTCAAGTCAATTTCTCTGACGAACAAAGTGTACCGAAAAGTACCAACAGAGAAATTGATGAATTTAAATATGACACCAAGTCCCCCTGCTGGAACCATTCGGATTGATTCTTCTGTTCTTGCCCTTTTCCAGCTCATCACAAATATAAATACTTATTCAAAATAGATTACTGATTTTATTTTTACAGTGTGCGCAAAATGCATTATATATTTTATTTATTAAAACATTGAACTCTATTACATGATTATTCCATTTCATATATACGAGAATCCCTCCCCCCACTATAAGAGTGATGGTACACCCATAAAATGCTATGAAGCGCCCACCCCCCCTTGAAAAAGCAACATCATATACATTATAAATCAAAGTATCATATACATTATAAATCAAAGTATCATATAAATTATAAGTCAAATACTTTAATATGCTGTAAAAATACAAAATTATTTTATTAAGTCTTTTTCTTTTTTTTTTTTTTTTTTTTTTGCTTTTGGTAAAATTGAGGCTTGTAAAACGAAAAAAATGAAGACACTTTTAAATACATATATATATCTATTTGTTAAAGAAATTAATACACATTTAACTGATTTAAAGCGTTTCGCTAATGCAAGTATTTAAAGAGATATCGTCATTTAGATAATACTGAAGCACTATGTTCCTAATTACAAGAGATAGTTCTTTTTTTACTTCATACAATCTAGCTACACTGTTTACAAGAGAATGAAAACATGCAACCTTAAAGACGAACTATCAAACCTGACAATTTGCATATTATAACATTTAATTCATAATGCTTGATACATAAATGTTCAGCCAAATATTAACTGAGATTGATACATAAAAACAAAGTACACAATAACACTTATTTAAAGTTTTTTATAATCTTCAATTCATAAATTTTACAGAATAAAACTAGACACACTTGCACTTTAAATATGTGTTCTATGTAATGTAAAATATTTTCAAATTGCAATAGTTCACAACGAAAAAATGATACTGAGGAAAATAGTTTTTTTTAACGAGATTTATATGAACTAAATCTCTTTAAAGTAATAGAGTTGCAAAGCGACTTACCTATTCGTCGGTGGTGGTCTTTTGCAGGCTTTGGTCACCAAAAAGGTGATTTTTATGACAGAATAAAATTCTGCCCACAAAAATTACCCATTTGGTAGAAAGAAGAAAAGTATCCAAGAAAAAAGTAAATTACCTACACAAGTTATGCGACGCAATGAATTTACATGGCGTCCTCTCGGCAGTTATTTGGTTTTTAATTTCAGTTTGTATTCCTTCCGCGAGCATGCGTCGAGAATTTGCACTTCGTACTTAAAAATAAGTGACATAGCTTCAAATTCAATCTCATGACGATACATAAGCAAGAAAATATAAGACTTTAAAATTATCTTCAGTGAATTCATGCGAGGAACAAAACTTCTACTAATCCCCTTGATGAGTGTTACTTCGCATACATGAGTCAGCACTTGTTTTCATTGCGTGCTTTCGAAAGTTTCAGTTTAGATTTGCTGCTGGACTATAAAATTGCCGTGTGAGCTGCGCATGCGTCGACTCTTACTTTCTTGCTAAACGGGAAAGGTTTTTGATTATAGCAGAAAACTGCGGAGGGCGTACGAATCTGTGTTTTGCGGAAAACTTTTTTGTATATTCAGAGAGTTTTCCGAAATTTTTTACAGTGTATGAAGCCAATGTCAATGATTTTCTTACCAATGCATAATTATTTGTTATCAATCGGCTTTCGTCTGTCTGCAAAAAGAGGAGCTGTACTCTTCTCGTACCGAGGTCTTTAATTAAAATATCGATATTTCACGGTAGAAACTGATATACATGCTTGAAATGTTTTGTTTGAAGCCGTAAAAAATTATAAATGTGAATTGCAATCGTAAGATATGTTTAAAGATGCTTAAAAACGCTATCAGCCACTAATGTCTTACCAGTTCTACACAGAGGCAAATCATGCGTTTACCAGTGTTATCACACTTTCATCATCTATTTGGTATTTTGAATGTTTATTTTGCTAAGATTTCAGTAAAAATGCGCATTTTTTTTTCCTTGGCTGTGCACAATTTTTCGCAAATCATTTGAATTTCGAATGATTTCTGACTTTTGAATAACTTTTTGTATATCTTCCTGAAAAGGAGCAAAAATCAGTTCTTTGGTTGAAGTTATTTTCCAGTTGTTTTAAACGTCTAGACTTAATAAAGGCAACAACTTCAACAATTCATGGGGGAAGCTTATTTCAGGAATAAAAATTGTTCTTTACACCTATAATGTCTTAAGTGTAATTACTGTAAAAAAAATTGTCATTCAGGTTGATAATGACAATGTGCAAATAATAAGGGATAATAATAATTGACTCAAACAATTATGAAAACGCGAACAGGTGAAAAAAAATCAGAAAATTCGGTGGAAAGCTTACATTTGAGGTCTAAAATTTCAATTACATTTCGGATTTGTATAATTCGCTGTAGATTTTTTTCACAGAAATGTATAACATCTGTTTCAATTACATCGTAAAAGGTTAGGTAAAAGATTTGCTTCTTTCAAATTAGCGCTACGCCACGACCCATCCACTATTTAATCTCCATTATTTAGTTCGTACCAGATGGCAACATCATTATTCTCTATTCATGTAAGGTAATTCTGTTCTAAAGAACCGAAGAATTGCATATGAAGACGAGCTTCTAGTTTCACGGATAAAGTAAATTAAGATGAAGATGGATGGCCTTTTAAAGTTTTGAATTAAGTAGAAACACTAAGGGCTTTCGTTCTTCAAAAATTATTTTCTTGTCGTGCTTTTCTGCATATAAATTAAGGTAAATAAGAAACAAAATAGAAAATCATAATTATGGTAGAGGGATGAGAAGCTTCTGAACATAATTGTGAAGAAAATTCTCTGAAGTCTCAATGACTGACAAAGTCATGTTTTTTTTTTTTCCCCGAAAATAAAAGAAAATGTCTTTACTTTTAGTTAAACATGGCTCTTATTATTTTACTCTTTCAGTGGAGGTAAAACTTGCGTAATGTTAAGAAATGGCTCTGGAAGAATTTTTCGTTTTCTTTCTTATTCTAGAATTACTTGAAAAGCCTTGAACTTCTTGTAGTTTCATAAACCAAGAAGAATTTAGAAAAAAAACTTGAAATTTAAACCAAAACTGAGGTAATATCATGACTTTTGGGCAGAACACGCTAGCATAAAATTACAATAACTATGTCTATATGTCACTGAGAGTTTTCACCGACAGCTGCTTATGGTTCTAAACTGCAGGTGAGTATTTATTTGTTCATTTATCAACTGCAATACCCGGCGTTGCGCGGTCTATCTCGAAAATAAAAGTTATGTCAAATGACGCAAGTTCCACAACCATCAGGCTTAGATAAAAGAAAGAAAAATGTCTAAAATTTCCTTAAACAAAATAAGTGGTGAAAAAAAGAAACAATATTAATGTGATGGGTAAGCTTGCTTTTAGGCACAAATTTTCTGAAACCTTGTAGTCGATGAAAATATTTCGATGTTCTCAATGTGGGCGTTCAAACCCGTGCATAGCGATGAGGTTTTGTTCATTATGATTTTCTGAGACCGATTTAATTTTTGTTGTCTCTTTCTTTTTGAGTCACCTGCTGTTGGAGACATCCTCATATAAAAAATAGCCGATGAGCGGATAACCCGCGTGTTTCAATAATGAAACTCGCGCCACTGCATGGTAGTTTGATAAATTGTTTCGGTAATGTTTAACATGCAGGGAAAGACTTTATTGCGACATGGCTGGACTCGATCCGATAACTTAACTGTTTTACTGGTAAGACTGTGTCATTTCAGGGTAATGAAGAAACAAAAAAGCGGTGAACGCTATCTACTGGAGTTTAGAATTAATCCACTGGAATAAGGGTTAAAATTTCAAGTATCAAAATATCACCAAACAGGCAATTGCATCGTTCAAAAGTACAAAAGTAGAAGCAATTTTCACCTGTCATACGTATGACGGGCGACTTTCTAGATTTTCAGGAAAACTAAATGATCTCTGTAAAAAAAGAGAAAGAGAGCGAGAGACGTAATCAGTGGACCTTGAAAGCAACCAGGAGGTGGTGAATACCTATAAGGGCTGTCGTAACGATAAATTTCCAGTTAAAGCTTCTAAAACGGATACTGGTAATTTACAAATAATTGACCACAATCCATCAGCAGTAACTGCCGAAAAAAATTAATTTTTCCATCATCATCCACACGGGTTGACGCATGAAAAACCACAAAACTAAACGATGAGTTTCGTGCAATTTTTTTATGCTTCTTGTTCAGACAGAAAGGATTGCCAAACATAAGCCTTTAAGGTTAAAGTTTAGTGTGGAATGATATCATCAAGGATGGAATAAATCTAAGGATGGGAATCCAACACGTGCACAAAGTGGCGTTTAAAGTTCAAGGTAAAATGTGAGGGGAAAACTGAACTGCTCCTCAGTTAAAGAGATTTTGCAGCGCTTTGTTTTAGTTTCAAAGTGTTATTAATTGAAAATAGTTATATCTTCTCCTGTACTTCATATGTACACTGTAAAAAAAATCCGGAAACGTTTCTGAGTATATCGTGCAGCTGTGGTTCATGAAAGTTTCAAAAACGTTTCTGAGTAT
The DNA here is from genome assembly GCF_026930045.1 of Uloborus diversus. Taxonomy (NCBI): domain Eukaryota; kingdom Metazoa; phylum Arthropoda; class Arachnida; order Araneae; family Uloboridae; genus Uloborus; species Uloborus diversus. The sequence continues at coordinate 80,745,914 of NC_072734.1, read as the reverse complement.
TTCGGAATCCTCTTTCTGTAATGTCCAGAAACGGGTCTGAGTATTTCGGAATCCTCTTTCTGTAATGTCCAGAAACGTGTCTGAGTAATTCGGAATCCTCTTTCTATAATTTTCAGAAACGTTTCTGAGTATTTCGGAATCCTCTTTCCGTAATTTCCAGAAATGTTTCTGAGTATTCTGTGCAGCTGTGGTTCATGAAAGTTTCGAAAACGTTTCCGAGTATTTCGGAATTCTGCAAACAATTTTCAAAAACGTTTCCGAGAATTTCAGAATCCTTTTTCCGTGATTTTTTCTAAAACATAATTCTTTATTATAGTATTGCATACCATATCAGTTTCAATTCTTTCATATCTAAGAGCAATAATACAAGCAATTTTAGAATTATTCGTGGATTTTTTTTTTTTTTTGGAATTTCTAATGACAAATAGCATGGTTAACAGCATAACATATGCACAGTTATAAATTTTTGAAAAATTATGAAATAATCTAGTAGTTTCATTCCTAATCACAAAATCGTCGGGGAATTGGAGTGGGGGTACCTTCTGAAAAGTGGGGATTGTTTGTTAAACAATCTTAAACTTCAGTTTTTCTCTCAATATTTTCAAGACATAACTATCAACATATTGTATTTTTAATGCAGAACTTAAAAACATATCTTGTATCAAACTTGATAGCTTTTATCTTCGGATAAAATTTGACAGGACTTACCTACCCTTCGCGTTCCGGAATTCGTTCACCTCAAGTCAATTTCTCTGACGAACAAAGTGTACCGAAAAGTACCAACAGAGAAATTGATGAATTTAAATATGACACCAAGTCCCCCTGCTGGAACCATTCGGGTTGATTCTTCTGTTCTTGCCCTTTTCCAGCTCATCACAAATATAAATACTTATTCAAAATAGGTTACTGATTTTATTTTTACAGTGTGCGCAAAATGCATTATATATTTTATTTATTAAAACATTGAACTCTATTACATGATTATTCCATTTCATATATACGAGAATAACCCCTCCCCCACCATAAAAGTGATGGTGCACCCATAAAATGCTATGAAGCGCCCCCCCCCCCCTTGAAAAAGCAACATCATATACATTATAAATCAAAGTATCACATACATTATAAATCAAAGTATCATATAAATTATAAGTCAAATACTTTAATATGGTGTAAAAATACAAAATTATTTTATTAAGTCTTTTTCTTTTTTTTTTTTTTTTTTTTTGCTTTTGGTAAAATTGAGGCTCGTAAAACGAAAAAAATGAAGACACTTTTAAATACATATATGTATCTATTTGTTAAATAAATTAATACACATTTAACTAATTTAAAGCGTTTCGCTAATGCAAATATTTAAAGAGATATCGTCATTTAGATAATACTGAAGCACTATGTTCCTAATTACAAGAGATAGTTTTTTTTTTTTTTTTACTTCATACAATCTAGCTACACTGTTTACAAGAGAATGAAAACATGCAACCTTAAAGACGAACTATCAAACCTGACAATTTGCATATTATAACATTTAATTCATAATGCTTGATACATAGCCAAATATTAACTGAGATTGACACATAAAAACAAAGTACACAATAACACATATTTAAATTTTTTTATAATCTTCAATTCATAAATTTTACAGAATAAAACTAGACACACTTGCACTTTAAATGTGTGTTCTATGTAATGTAAAATATTTTCAAATTGCAATAGTTCACAACGAAAAAATAATACTGAAGAAAATAGTTTTTTTTTAACGAGATTTATATGAACTAAATCTCTTTAAAGTAATAGAGTTGCAAAGCGACTTACCTATTCGTCGGTGGTGGTCTTTTGCAGGCTTTGGTCACCAAAAAGGTGATTTTTATGACAGAATAAAATTCTGCCAACAAAAATTACCCATTTGGTAGAAAGAAGAAAAGTATCCAAGAAAAAAGTAAATTACCTACACAAGTTATGCGACGCAATGAATTTACATGGCGTCCTCTTGGTAGCTATTTGGTTTTCAATTTCAGTTTGTATTCCTTCCGCGAGCATGCGTCGAGAATTTGCACTTCGTACTTAAAAATAAGTGACATAGCTTCAAATTCAATCTTATGACGATACATATGCAAGAAAATACGAGCTGATGTGTGCATCACATGACTTCCTTTTACTCCAATTTAATGTCATTTCCCCATTATTCGCTATTTTAATGTGATTCAATATTTATTCTCTAAATATCACCAACAATGGCCAAATTGAAACCAAAAAAAAAAAAAAAACGCCAAATTTGTCGCCAAGTTGGCGACAAAACTTGGCGACCAAAAGACTGGCGATATATCGCCAAGTGTCCGACAAATTATAACGCCACTTGAGTTTACATCGAAATTAACAATGATTTCCCCCCAAAAAGGTGCAAAAGACCTCCTTAGGAACATCCGAAAGCAACCAAAAGGGGAGGTGCACAACTAGACCCCACTACGAGTCTATGTACCAAATTTCAACTTTCTAGGACATACCATTTTTGAGTTATGCGAGATACATACGCACATACGCACATACGCACATACACACATACGCACATACATACAGACGTCACGAGAAAAGTCGTTGTAATTACCTCGGTGATGGTCAAAATGGATATTTCGCGTGTCTATACATTCTTAGGCACTTTTCCGCATGTGGTCGAATCGAAAAATAAACTCAACATTCATTTGGGGAAGAGCAAAATGGAAATTAAGGGCGATTTTTGAGTGAAAATTTTTTCGCGAATACAATACTTCCTTTTTTGTAAAAGGAAGTAATAAGACTTTAGAATTATCTTCAGTGAATTCATGCGAGGAACAAAACTTCTACTAATCCCCTTGATGAGTTTTACTTCGCATACATGAGTCAGCACTTGTTTTCATTGCGTGCTTTCGAAAGTTTCAGTTTAGATTTGCTGCTGGACTATAAAATTGCGAGCTGCGCATGCGTCGACTCTTACTTTCTTGCTATACGGGAAACGTTTTTGATTATAGCAGAAAACTGCGGAGGGCGTACGAATCTGTGTATTACGGAAAACTTTTTTATATATTCAGAGAGTTTTCCGAGATTTTTTACAGTGTACCAACCATATTGTTGCCAAAACACGTGAGTAAAGATGCGAATTAAATATTTTGTTCTGTGAATGGCAACACTGAATGGCATTTCATCATTTGTGATGTCATTGACAGACGTATAAACAATAAAAGCGTACCAATTTAAGTAGTTTTTAAAAAATATTAAACTTAAACAAATTATTTAAAAAATAGTCAGATCCTATGTTTTTAAGCATGCTCTTTAAAAAAAAATACTTTTAAAATTTTGGAAACGACCCCCATTATTGTCTGTTTGAGAAAATTTTTCCGAGATTGAGTTTTCCGAGATTTTTTACAGTGTAGTCAACTACTTACCACGTGGTATGTTAATGAGAATTTGAGAGTAAATTGATATGCAGATTCATAAAAATTCATAGATGTTGAGACTGACACCAGACACACACTAAAAGCCAAAAAAAAATATCGTTTTATGCAAGAATGATGGGTAGATAAGTATCCACGAACATACAAACAAATACTAACTTAAATATGCAGGGTGCCCGAAAAGTCCTTGACACATTTTAAAAATTCATTGAAAAGCAATAAGTTGTATCAGCATGCAGTGTTGTGGGTTGTGTCAAATCACTTGATAGTAGGTTCAAGATTTTCATGACATCAAAAAAGAAAAAAAAAATGAAAGAAAGAGGGTTGTTTCCTTTTTTTTTTTTTTTTTGAAAGAGCATGATCAAAAATATGGGGTAAGTTTTACTTTTTTTTTATTAGTTTTGACTTATTTTCTCTCTCAAAAAAATAATCTCAAACGACATTCAGCCGTTTTCATTTTTGCTGCTGACGTCACAAGTTAGTAAGTTGCTGAGGGTTACCAGAATAAAATCATTAAAAAGCGATATCTTGCCAGAAAAGAAAACCACGCGCTCCGATTCAAGATGGCTTTCATCACTTGTGACGTCACACGATGAAACATTTTGGTTTGAAAATCAGACATTTAAAAAAATAATAATTAAAAATTAACTGTTGGGAAAAAAAATGATTTTCTGGGTTCATGTCACTCTTTTTGCTTATTCTACCAATTTCAGTGACAAAGTAGTACTTTTGACTAAAGGAAAGAAGCCCATTATAGCTATAAGCAACCGTTGTATCGTCAAAGTAAATATTTGTTTTTCATTCTGTTACCATATAGCCGTCAATGTCAATTTCTTATAATAACAACTTTTTTTTTACGATATTATAAACAATTCTTGAACCTGTGAAGTATTATGGCTCAAATGGCATACTTACTGATACGAAATTTTGGGAGGAAAATGTGATTGAGGCACTGAGAAGCAAAGGGATGTAAGTGGACTATTTAAAGTTTCGAGTTAGTCGCGTTTAAAGTTCAGATCCTAGATAGGCTTTCATTAAAAAAAATTCTAACTCAAAATCTACAGCAGCCTGTGGCGTACCTATGTGGATCTAGCGTCCCTGGCAGACTTTAGGAATGGTACCCACCTCCCGCACCAATTCATTTAAAAATTCAACAAAATGAATAACATTAGCAATTCATTTATGAAATATTAATAGTGTTCGTTCTAGAATCAAAGACAGGGTACATTTTTCAGCTCTATATATAAAAATGAATTTTTTAAAGAGGGTATTCATTTTGAAATGTTTGTTTAAAAATGCCAAAAGAATAGTAAGCGTACAATAAACCTAATTTACACATTTACTTAAAGCAGATTTAAAAAAAAAGAAAATCTATACTAATAATATAAAGCTGTAGAGTTTGTTTGTTTGAACGACTAGTTCGAGTTGAAAAATTCTTTTTGTGTTAAATAGTCCATTCATTGAGGAAGGCTATAGACTATATAACATCACGCTATGACTAATAGGAGTGGAGTAGCAATAAAAATGTTATGAAAACGCGAAAATTTAGACTATAATACGAATTGCTAGGAGCGCAGAATATGCGTAGCCACGTTAGCTCGACCTGAAAGCGCGAGCTTCGTGATCCAGTGGGCGTAAGTTCGAGTCAGCCATGAAGAAAATCTCGAGGACACTTTTCAGAGAAAATCATAAACGATGCTAAAAATGATTTGTAAAAAAAATATATATATGTGTATCATTGTATTATTAATTAACTAATTATATGAAGCTGAAGAGTTTGTTTGTTTGAACGCGCTAATCTCGGGAACTACTGGTTCGAATTGAAATATTAATTTTTAAGTTGAATAGTCCATTTATTGAGGAAGGCTACAAGCTCTTTTTTTTTTTAAATTCAGATTAACCGAAAAATTTGTAATTGCAAATTTGATGTTTAACTAATTGTTTAGTTCAATGAATTCCTAATAGATGGCGTGGTAAGTTTAGTTCTATGAATTCCTAACAGATGGTGAGGTAATTAACCCTTCGAGAGCGCGCTGGCCGACAGTGTCGATAGCTGCGAGGAACCATGCCCATGCTACGCTGTTGTGATCAGCGAAGAGTTTTTTTTTTTTTTTTTTTTTTTGATGTTCAGGAACATAATTTAATTTTGTAGGATTTTTCTATTGGGTTTTGTTTTCCTTATTTCTTCAACCTTTGTTTTTGTTCTTATAGTTGAAGATAGTTACTCATCCCAAGTAAATAATTTGATTTTTCGTATTATTCAATTATGATTGTTCTTCATAACGTTTTTATTATAGCATTGTTTATTTGACGAAACACTTTAAATTGCAGGTGGAAAAAAAACCGCTTCACTCGCTAAAGGGCAGTTTTACGGTAGCGTGGTTGCTTGGCACGTTAAGCGATGAACTACACTGGTGTGCAAAAATTAAGGACGAAGTCGAAAAATTAGCATATCAGCTGAACGAAGAGGCAGAGCGGACAGAAAGACCAATCAGGAGATTAAGTAAGGTGATGTACGGCAGCACATGCGCAGATATGCAGGCAGACGTAATGAGGGAATGTCTGAGAAGTATAAAGCATGTTGTCGGTGTAAGATCAGTATTTCTGGCAAAGAGATTGCACGCCGTATAGCAGTTAAAATCACACCGAGTTGCTGCTTCAGCGAGAAATGGCGAATAAAAAATCTGTTAGACGACATCTGGACGCTTTTACCCGAGGTCGAATCATTGGGAAGTTGGAGGAAGGCCGCAGTGTGACAAGTGTGGCTGCAGAGTTCGGAATTGCTCACAGCATCGTTTCAGGACTTGGAGACAATTTCAAACTATCAGGAACAGCTATCCGGGTGTTCAGTAGTGGTCGTCCACGAGGAACCACACCCGCAGATGACCGGTATATTGTTTTACAGGCCAGAAGAAACAGGCGGCAGACAGCGGGAGAAATCCCTAGACACACGACACAAGCGACTGGACGACCGATATCGCGTTTTACTGTGGCCAGAAGACTGCACGGTGGTGGTCCGTTTGCACGACGCCCTATACGGTGTGTACCTCTAACGCCTGCCCATCGGAGAAGGCGTTCTCTGTGATGCCGGGAACACCAGAATTGGAGAGACAATGAATGGGTACGAGTACTCTTTACAGATGAGAGCAGATTCAGTCTGAGTAGCGATTCTCATCGCATACTCATCTGGAGAGAGCGGGGAAGCCGCAATCATCCCTCGAACATCATTGAAAGGGACAGGTATGGAGGTTGTGGTGTTCTCGTTTGGGGAGGCATCATGCTTGGTAGTCGTACAGACCTTCACATCTTCGACGCAGATTCGTTACAATAATTCGTTATAATAACGGATTCGTTATTGTAACGAAGATTAAGATTCATTACAATAACGGGACCCGTTATTATAACGAGATTCTTCTTCCATATGTGCGTCTTTTTAGAGGCGCTATGGGTCCGCAGTTCGTTTTCATGGACGACAATGCACCATGTCATCGCACAGTAGCTGCCAAACAGCTCTTAGAGATTGAGGATATTGAACGTATGGATTGGCCGGCACGATCTCCGGATCTCAATTCCATCGAGCATGTATGGGATTTTCTAGGCAGACGCTTGACAGCTCGTACCTTACCACCAGTAACGATTTGGGAGCTTCGATTGGCGCTGCAAGACGAATGGGCAGCAATGCCTCAACAACTCATTGACACCCTCATTCTCAGCATGGGCAGACGCTGTGAAACCTGTTGCCTAGCAGTCGGAGGAGATCATATCCCCTACTAAAGACCGGATGTTTCTTGCTGGACACCCATCACAGGGATGTTTCGGCCTTCAGTCGCATTGCACTCCATGCTACTTTTTCAATAAAGCTTCTTTTTATCCCTCTGATTTCTCTTTTAGTAAGTGTTGCTTACATTACACATGTCCTTACGTATTGGTGATCTTACGGTATTAAATGTGTTGATTTGGAAAGCTTTTGTACAAAGTTATATTGAAAAAACCGTCTCGTCCTTAATTTTTGCACACCAGTGTGTATATATATATATATATATATATATATATATATATATATATATAGTCAGCCACAAGACTTGCTCGTTTCAAGACATGTAAGATACTTGTGCGCATTTGATTCAATCAATAGCATCAGAGTTTTTTTTTTATCTTTTGCACACTACGGGGAACAGAGAGTTTTTTTTTTTTTTTTTTTTTTGGTGCTATTATAAAAACTAAACAAATAAAGCGTGCGGTTTTTTGCATGATCTTTGCTTTATATACATAGAAAAAGATTGTTAATTACCAACAGAGGTAGATATGCATAGATCGTATAGACAGATCGATAGATAAATAGAGGTCGATATAGGTAGATGATCAGTAAGAGAAAGACCCGTATTTAAGAAACTTCAACGGTTGATCAATGCCCCTCGCTCCCGATTTTGAAAAAAAAAATAATAAAGCACTCACATAAAAGTGGACGTGCTTTTTGTTATTCTTCGTCGAAATGGGCATTGAGAGTACATCTCCGCCCCCCTCCCCTCCTTTGGGATTGCTTTCATAGAAAGGCGAACCAGCTGGTCGCCACAAGCAACTATCCATTTATGTATTTTGGAAAATAGTTTTAAATTTCAAAAAGACTTTAATTTTTTTTTTTTTTTTTTGAAAAGGTGTGTACGCATTTTAGTTGAAGAAAAATGCTCATCTCACATCAGAAAGGGAGGGGGGCGCATGGATTTTTTATTCAACGGACTTCCTTTAAATTCTTAGCACGAGCAACGCCGTGACGGTATTGCTAGTTCAATTGATAAAACGCTTAATTTTATTATTGCAAGACAAGTAGCAAATAAGTTCACTTTATGCTTATCATCCTATTTTTTATTATTTGTTGTAGTTTTAGCTTCATTACACTACATTAAAAAAAAGATTGTTAGTTTTATTTATAAAGTATTAGCTGCGTTGCCCGGCTTTGCCCGGTCTATTTTGAAAACAAAAATTGTGTCAAGTGACGTATGTTCAACAATCAGACATAAATAAAAGAAAAAAAATCATCATGCAAAATTTCAACTCCAAACAATGACGACAGATATTAAAATACTTTTAAGAAATTAAAATAAAATGAGAAAGATGGATTTAAAAAGTGTAACTATGGAAACACAAAATAAAATAAGTTTCAGAATTGAAAATGAGAAAGATAGAAACAATGGATTCAAAAAGCGTTACCGTGGAAACGCAAAAAAAAAAAAAAAAAAAAGTTTAAAAACTTGAATGGAGAACAGATTTTTGAACTACATTTAATTCGCTTGTAACTTTTTTTCTAATGGAGATAGAGAATTAAACTTCCGACCATAGGTCGAGTTAGATCTGGAGTAAAAAAGGTAGCTCTTTTCAATTCGGAACTCCAGCGCTCGCTACCTTGCGGTGATTTACAAAACTGCCGATGAAACTAAAACATTACCACGTTGCGTTCCACGTGTGTCTGTTGACGTAAACACAGGCAGTTTGTTCTGAGTATTTATTAACGCAATCGATGAGTCTTAGTTTGCTTTCAGCTACAGAAATTAATTCGTCCCTTAGTAGTATTCTCGAGCTTCTCAAAATAATGTTAGTTTTCCTTATTTCCTTCTAAAATATGAGTTGATTGAAAATGGTGAAAGCGAAAACTGGATTAACAAACTTGGATAACGTTATACAAGGTAAAAATTTTTTATTGTTTTGTATGAATTTGTAAGAATATGAGTTTTTTTTAATCTTAAATTAATTTAAGTAACCATCTTTTACAGCAGCATTTAGTTGGAATGGACGGTATGCAAAATATTTTCTTGAATATATCATCGTAGAACAAAATGAAAAATGTTCACCGAGAAAGAATTTACTTTATTCCTTTTATTCTCAGCTGAAAGGTTTCGCCAAATTTGTTTAGGGTTAAAGTTTTAGTATTGTGCGAGCAAAGTAGCCTTGGCAAGATTTCGCGTTTTTAGTTAAACCATTTTTAATTTTTATCATGAGTGGAATAAAATGGTAGTAAGATTACAGAATTCGATAAGTAAAAAGAAATAATGTTCAATCAACTGAAAAGAAAACTACCACCATATATCCGTGAGAATTTTGTTGATGATTTGCATAACATGACATAATTAAATCATAACTCAGAAATTAGAAAAATCGAAACAGAAAAATTTTTAATTAACCGATTCGGGAATTCGAGAGAAATAACTCAGCTACAAATGCAAGCGCTAGCCAAGCAAGGCAAAAAAGTATCATCTTCTTTCGATAATAATTTGTAATGTCATATTGAATTTTCTAGCATTAATTGTTGTTCTTGTCAGGTCACAATTATTATTTAGTTTTATCAAGAATTGATAAATATCGAATTCAACATCGTGGAAATAGCTGCTTAGAACTACGAACTACGTAGTTTGCATTAATCTTTGACGTTTAGTAATGCTTCTTGAATTCTCATTTCTTTCTACGTGGGCCAGAATATCCACAAGACTTTGAAAATTAATTTAAAAAGAATAAAGCGAAAAATATCATACATACGAACAAAAATCACAACACTTTTAGCATTTTCTTCGTTACCACATGCGTTTGTTTTAGTTTTTAAGTCGGCCGACAATTCATTCACTTTTTATTGATAAATTTAATGAAGAAAGTAGTGCCTAAATTTCAGCTAAGCCTAAACAAATTCGAGCTAAAAACATAAATAACTCCCGCCGCAATTATGTTAGAGCGTTGGAACAAATTGCGTAGAACGCGGAAAATTCTTCCCTTTCCAACGATATATAATATTACTAATCGCGACTAATTTTTAACCCCCATATTCGGGAATTTATGTGAAAATTGGGCCTAAATTGGAATAAAAGAAGAACTATTCATCGAATTTTTTTTCGAACTGGTCTGCAAACCTTCTCAGGACTTAAAGGAATAAATTGTGAAAATTTCAGCGAAATCGGCCGGGTAGTTCTCGAGTTTTGCGAGTTCAAACAAACAGACGCTTTTTCGACACTTCATTTTATACTGTGTAGAGATATTGTTTACAACTGTGTTGGAGAGTAAGTAACTGATCAAAAGCATAAGTTCGTTAAAGTTGTGTACATTTTTTAACAAATTTCCCAGTGGAATTTAAAACTGTTATTTTGTGTTCACATTATTATAAACTAATGAAGAAAATTAGAAATAGGGTTACTTTTTTAGAAATATATATTTTTCAGAAAACTTAAATCCATAAGTACATTGCTGGTCTAATGAAAAGTTTATGTATTGTCTCAGTGGGATCAAGTATCTCAAATGAAGGGATCATGTTTCCCTTGATGTGTGGATACATGATCCCTGCTTAAAAATATTGAAAAAAACATATTTTATCCAAACTATCTGTTTAATTTCAACTGAAAAAATATTGTCAGACGGAGGAAAAAAGCACCATTGTTCACGCAATCAAAAAAAAAAAAACTGATAATTTGCAACAGAGGAAAACATTGAAAACTAAAGTGGAGATACAGTATCCCCAGTCTCCGCTACTGGTTATCCAAAGATTAGACATAAACTGTAGCTCAGTATTCGGAACATACTTTCATATTTATGAAAAGATCTGATTACATTCATTTAAATTTTTCGTGAAAAATTTTATTTCTGAAATATTTATTCTCTTGAATTAGTCCACTAATATTTTCTCCATATTTCTCTATCTTTTTTTATCTATTTCATAATACAAAAATTTATAATTTTTCGTTTGGGTTTAGAATATTGTATTAACGACGAATTCTGCTCTCTCAATGGCCCGACTAACTAAAAGTGAGGCCCTAGGCCCATAATAGTTTGGAGGCCCTCTGAACGCTCTCTAGCGGAATGCATTGGGTATTTACAGGTTTGGGGGCACGTCGGAATGCATTTTTAGGGTTTTGTTTATCATAGAACTGTGTAAACCATAATGTGCATTTGTGAATCTCTTTCGGGACCTCTCTCAATTGTAACATGGTGAATTTTCTGCTAACTGAATGAACTGAAGTCATTATTTTTTAACTCTTATGTATGTGTGTATCAAAATGTGTGTATTTTTCGTACAGTATAATGCTATGCATGTGTCTTTAATTAATTTGGGGCATGGGGCCCCTTAGGAAAAGGAGGCCCCTGGCCCAGGCCTTGCAGGCAGTGGCGGATCCAGACGATCCTCTCGGGAGGGACGAATCGCTGATAAACAAGGGGGGGGGGGGATAACTAAAAAAAAGTTTTAAGTTTCTTTTATTTATTGTTTTTATTTTCCATAATATTTGATTAAAAGAGTTTAATTGAATGTTACTAGTGCTTTGAATACAAAGAATAAAAAGTTAAAACGCCAAAAAAAAAAAAAAAGAAGCAAGAAGTTCCGTCTAGAACCAAACAAGCCTACTTTCCCGTATACCCATACTACTTTCTAGTACCTGATCAATATTCTCAGAAATAGCTAAAATCGCAAATTGTTTCAAACATATTTTTTAAATATTTTGGGCTGATTTCTAGGAATAAAATTTTTCCTCACTCATATAAAAAATTAGATGCGTAAAAAAAAATAAACAAACAAACAAATAAAATAGCAGCACCTTTTAAACAAAGCAGATAATACACTTTTTTCCATTAAAAAAATTCTTTAACAGCTTTCAAAACGAAAAAATAATAATTAAAATTAATAAACTCATTAAAATAAACACTTCATATCAAAAAAAAAATCGTTCCCTTTTTAAAGAAATAATTTTCACTGTCAAAAAAAAAAAAATCGTCTGCGCATATCTTTATCCCCCGAAAACTGAATACCTAAATTAAAACTTTAGCGTGAAAATAAAAACAAGTCATATTAACAATAATTATTTCACAGTTAAAACCATAGCTGCGGAGTCGGAGTCGGAGTCAATCTCATTTTGGGATAAAGGAGTCGGAGTCGAATATTCAAGAATCGGAGTCAGTCATTTGTCCTCCGTGTATAAATTTTTGCCAAAGCTACGAAGTCAGAGTCGAAATCGGGGAGTCGGAGTGCGAACAATTGTCGGGCACAGTAGTCGGAGTCGGAGCCAGGTGCCCCTAAATTCTCGGAGTCGGAGTCTGGAGTTTGTCGTCAAGAGCTATTTCCAGCAAAATTTGTTTGAAAAAAAAATCCGCCTTCAAGTACTCATTGACTTTCAGTTTCCCCGTAAGCGCTAATGTTAAGGGATTTGAACCGTTCAAAATTGAACGGAAAATTATTCAAATCAAAAAGATATTTTATATACAAGTTTTTCATCAAAAGCTTTTTTTCTACAAAGTTTGAAGCAAATTCGCCTCACAGTTCGGAATTGCCTTGAATTTCTCCGTAGGCGCTAATGTTAAGTTTTTTGGAACTGTTCAAAATTGAACAAAAAATAGTTCAAATCAAAAAATAAAAAATATAGGAATGAGGTGTCCTCGCCGAGATCTTTCGAACAAAAAAAAATTTGTTCGAATCGGACTATTCACTTAAAAGTTATTGGGGGGGGGGAGACCGACAGACATTGTCCCCCATCTCAATACCCTACTTTCCAATTTTTAATTTTTCGTTATTTGTTTAATTATTATTTTTATTTTTGACTTTTTTTTTTTTTTTTTTTTTGTAATATTTTCAAGATGCATTAAGCCTTCTTTCATGCTTTTTTTTTTTTTTTTTTTTTTTGTCTTTCTCTGACTTTTACTGGGAAAGTAGGCTAAAAAGGGAGTGGAAGTAAGGGCGGCAGTATCAAGTTTTTGCTCCGTCTCAGAAAAATTGAAGATTCACCACTGGGCTCTCCCCAGAAAATTTTATTCAAAAAATTCAGTTTTCGACTGTCTTTGGTTGTATATGGAATAAGGGAGATCGTGGCTCTTCTGCGGAATTTTTTTTTAAATTGAAGCTTCAACAATGCGATTGTTGTCCTCTTTCGGGATGTGAAGGGAAGAGATGGGATTCAGTTAAATTTCGATATTGGAGTTCCGAAATACGATATCAGAGGATCTTTAATGATGCTTGGAAAAGGGCGGTTTGGAGGCATTCCCCCCAAAAATATTCGGAGATATAGTCTTAAAGTGCGATTGTAGGCCATTCAGAACTTTTGACTAGAAATATTTTGATATTGAAGGGCCAAAAATGCAGCTTTAGATGATTTTCGAAGGTGGAGAGGTAGAAGGACTTGAGGGCCCTTCTACGGAAATTTTTCGAAACTGAAGTCCTATAAACATTTGACGTACATTCAGAGAATTGGCTTAGCAGTAAAGTACAAATTAGCATTATAAAGGTCCGTAGATCAAACACCGCCATGATCCAGCTTCTCTTACATTGCTATTTGCTTCCAGATCCGTACGCCATATGATGGTGACCGTGCTCCACAAAAGCAATTGAAGAACATCTTTTATGACGTTAGGAGAAGGGACGGGGCTCGGAATTTTGATCCGGAAATTTTTTAAATGGAAGTCCAAAAAAGTAATTTTATACTAAATTCGGTATAATTGGAGGTTCGGAGGCCTTCCTCCGGAAATTGTTCAAAAAGGAGTCTTAAAAACGCTATTGTTGACCATCTTTGGCAGAGTTAAAAGAAGCGATGCAATTGATGCAGATGCAGCTCCACTTTTCAGCATTGAAGTTCCCAAAGATACAACTTCAGACAATCCTAAATGATGGTATGGGATAGGAGTTCTTCTCCGGGAAATTTCCAGAGTTGAAGTTCTAAAAACGAAACTTTAGGCCTTCTTTGATGACATTACGCGAAAGCATGGCGTTCAGAACTCCGCTCCCGACCGGAAATGTGTTGATACTGAAATTCCAGAAATGCAATTTTCGACATCTTTTCGTGATATTAGGAAAAGAGATCATGTGTTCTTCCCCCGGAAATTTTTGGGAACTGGAATCTTAAAAACGCGATTGCAAACGTTGCGCTTTGCAAACGTGAGGGCAAGGGATTATTTCAAAGAACCTTCCCAGACATTTTTTTTTTTTTTTTGAAATTGAAGCTCCATGAGTGAAAAATTTTAGCTGATGTAACAATGACAAGAGGGAGAGAGGACTCTTGCTCATGAATTGTTTGGAATTCCAAGCCCTAAAAACTCTGCTGTAGGCTGGAGGTGATTTTTGTGATGTGGGGGGGGGGGGAGGGAAAGAATGTTCGGTAGTCTCTCTCCGGAAATGTTTTGAATTTTCAAGCCTTTTGAGGGGAGCGATCGCACCGACCCCCCCCCCCCCCCCCCCCTTGTGGATCGGCCACAGCTTTCAGGCCTGTGCGGTAATCAGGCTCTGGCTCTCTCCCTAAATGAAAATGTGCTTTCTATTCTCTGCTATTGCATCGTACACTGCAATTAAATGCTTTGAATTCTCAAGATTTATGATCTTTTTCAAAGCAATCAAGATTGCTTAAGCGATAAATCTTTTCGCATTCTACTGAATCATTTTTTTTTTTTTTCGTTTTATTCTTATTTTTTAAAATCGCTTTTGTTTACTCGTTTATTTATTTATTTATTTATTTTTCATTGCAGACAATAAAAATTTTTTCATCTAGTAGATCAATTTTTTCTTTTTATTTATTTATATTTATTTTTTCGAAATTCGATTTTATTTTATTTTTGCTCAAGAAAAGCAATTAATTAGCCACAATTTTTAGGTGCAAAAATTTAAATAAAGTGTTAGATACCTTTCAAGGAGCAAAATCTAAAACATACTATCATGAAAATTATTGATGAAAAACTTCTGTTAAACAACAGCCAATCGCAAACTGTTGCTTCATTATTGACATTAATTTTTGTAGTAAAATCGATTTGGACACGAAGATAAACACTCGATGCGCCATCTGTAGATTTGCATTGCAACTAAATGATAATTCTTTAATAATAATACAATAGCGACGAAAAATAACGTATTGCTCAGAAATAACAACTATAAATAAATTTGCACAAGAGTAATTTTATGCAGAATACCAAATTGTTTCAAATCTTATACATCAATTTCCTATAGCTCTTTTAAACCCCCGCGATTTCGCTTTTGTACCGGCATAATTTGAGAAATCCCTACTTAAATTTTAAAATTTATGCCTTTTACTCATCGACACTTGTTGTTACATGTATTCATTCTCCTGAATTTTCATCACTCAATGATGACAGCTATGAATGATGTCCCATTTGTTCAAAAATCTCTTAAACAATAAACTTCTCCGAAGTGTTTAGTTCCAGGCATCTTGGTCATAAACAGGTTTTAATGAAATTGTCTTACCTTTTCTCCTAATTTGTTTCTTATTCTCAGTATCTCAAGTGTTTTTTTTTTCTTAATTGCTAAGTGCCCAAGTTCTACATCTAAAAGGCATGCTGTTGCTGGAATTTCAGTTCATTTCACTAGCATTCCTTGAATGAAAAAACAAAACATGTGTGTTACCTCAGCGAAATAATAAACTTGCTTATGAAAAATAAACAATTTAAATACAATTTAAAGAAAAGTTTGTGAAAAAATAATTTCTGCCATGCTAACCATTTGAGCCCAAGCCCAGAAAAAACCCGGAAAACTGGGGTTTTTTCTACCGCCTCTATATTTTTGGGAATAGTACATCTGTAGTCACGGTGACAGCAACACTGGAATTTTAACCGAACCCTACACTACTTCAAGAAATTTTAAAAAACTAGATTTGAAAAGTTTGACCTCTTCATGTTTCATTTCTGTACAAGACATATCTTCTTAAGCGCTAAGAATTCCTCTCTGAGATAGAATTTTCTAGAATAAGTGGTTTCCCAATTTAGCCGTTATTGGAATTTTTCGCTTCGTTCAGTTAAGCGCACGAGCTGAATAAGTGCAATTTTAGCACACAAATTCTAAGTACACACTTTAAGTGATAAAACATTTTGTCGGGTAATTGGATTTCTAACTTGCGCTATTATTCCTTCGTTTAGGATTAAAAGTATCTTCCTGATTTTGAAATTTTGAAACAAGGTACATAAAATAAGAAATGCAGAGACGATGAAAAATAATGCTAATAAAAACAATATTTCCCTCCTTTCGGATTCTGTTACAAAATCATTCAAAAGAAGTTTGAAAGAAAAAAAAACCTGCAACATTTTTAAAAAATGTTAGCCAATATTTTCCGCATCCTTGAATACTGAATTCAATTACGAGCTCAAATAACGAAGCCAATTTCGTTACTTTCAGTTTTCTTGCTTAAATGGCATTAAAATACAGAACTATTGAGAAAATAGTTTTTCTTCTGTCTTCATTTAATGACTTTCCAAGTACATCTCCTTTGAATCCTTGAAAAATTTATACACTGTTATGGCATTAACTTCTGTTTGTTTGAAATGCAATGCTTTCACAACACAAATGTTATATCTAATTGAACACTTCAGGGACCATTCATTAATCACGTTAGTGTCCCAAGGGGGAAAGGGGTTGGAGAAATCTCTACATACGCTTACTTAGGGGGGGGGGATGTCAAACCTTTTCTTACGTAATATTTACCAAGTCGATATTTTAGATTAGAAATCGCGCGGTCAAGTGGTTTGGCAGTGATCATATTTCATTTGCGTCTGGAAGGTACAAAAACGTATTAGGATGAGCTGTTTTATTTCTGTTTTACAGAGGAATGAGTAGTGTAAAATATAATAAAAGAATTGCACTATTTATGGCATGTTTCGTTTTTAATTAGTATCGCATCATATACAAAAAAAAAGTCAAAAAAACATTGAGTCTAAATTTCAATTTTTTAGTTAGTATTTTTTTGCGCAAAAAGGTTACATTTTTATAGTGGTTTTAAAAATTAAAGGTTACATTTTTATAGTGGTTATTTTGAAAAACGAAATGGAATCTTACGTAAGAAGAGGGGGAGGGATTTGAAAAATCTTTCGTACTCTCACATGGGGAAGGGGGGTCAAAAATTGCCAAAATCATCCATACGTAATTAATGAATGGCCCCTAACGGGAAATAACTTTCGCTAGAGTTTAGTTTTCTAAAGCACAAAAGCGGTTTCAAGGATCCTTAATTTATTTTTTCCCTTCTTTGTGCGTGAATGAGGTGTAATTAGGTCTTAGTAAGAGGATGTTAATGATCGTGTAAAATAGAAGTTATATATATATAAGTAAATGAAATTTTCATTAATAAGCAATGCAGCCAATTTAAATAAAGAATATGATCACGTGGAGGAAGTGGGCCTATGAAGTAAAGTGGGGCTACATTGAAAAGCACATATTTTCTGCCTTTTAATTTTCGATATTTACTGATTTTTTTTTTTTTTTTTTTTTTTTTTTGGAGGTATGCATGGAGATTTTAGCAAAGCTTTTTTTTTTTTTTTTAACTAGTCGACAAGTGAAGTGACAAAAAAATATTTGTTTATGATCGTTCTATGTGGAACGTAATTTTATGCTGTTGATCAACTTGTTTCCAAAATCATTATTGACCGCCGCAAGCTCTAATTTTTAATTCAGACTAAAAGTTCATTATTTAGAGAATAGAGCTCTATAAAAAGGTGAGAATGAACTTGAAGATTCTATTTTTTAGGATGTATACCGAATGTACCAGGTGAGGTAAATTGGGTCTACGATTAAGCTCAGCTAAGTTTTGCTTTCGCTCATTCTTTTTGTCTCTGAGTTAACGTTTTTCAAAGATCAATGCTCTATATTTTGTATTAAATTGACGAAAAAGTTACATCATTTTGTATTAAAATGATGTAACTTTTTCTCATTTTTTATAACCTTAGGAAGTACTTTCATCCTTTAAAAGTCAATTTCTTTTGCAGTTGCCCTCTAAAATGTAGTGTAGAATGAAAAGAGACTAAGTAAAAGTTGATAACTGTTGACATTATTTGTTTAAATAACAGGTAAAGATAAATGCATATTTTTGGGCGGTCGTACCGCTAAATGTAACCAACGTACATTTATTTCACTGTAATCCTATTTCAAAATCAATATTTACACATTTTCGTTTGAATAAACTCTAATTTCTAAGTTATCCCCACTATACCCCACCATGGGGGGAAGTTGTACCTTCAAAACATGATCTTTTAAATGTGACACTGAGAGAAAATTATCATACAAAATTAAATGGTTCTGCTTCATGCTTAAACAACATGAATCCAATGTAGCTAAAATGTACCAAAATTTTCATTTAATTACAATTTAATAGTCTTATTTTAGGACTATTTCTTAAAAAAAGCTTGATTTTAGACCCACTTTTCCCCCACCTGACCCTATTAAAAGACAGAAATAAACAAAAGATAAGAGAAAGAAGTTCACCAGTCAATCTGTTTAGTTTGAGCTTTTTAAATAAAATTAAAAAGTATTACAAACTTCAGCCCAGTAGTCGGAAGTAGTAGCAACTACATTTTTAGTAGTTTGTAGTGTATCGTACTACTTAAAAAGAAAATAGAGTAGCGTTCGATACAAAAAACAGTACTTTATAGCGATTTTTGGAAACTACTTTTAAATTATTAAAAAAAAAAAAAAAACATTTTATTAGTGGGGTATGAAAGGGGATGGTGTTCAGGTCTGGACCCCTAGCTTAAAGCTCACAACTAAGTTATTAGATCCTACAAACTACATGTTCTTTTAAAATTAATTCCTACATAGAAAATTAAAATTTTTCTCTTCCGTTTAAAAGATGTTTTCCTCATGTATTCAGTTTTATGAAAACGTATTTCGATGTAAAATTTAAATCAAATTATAACTGCTTCTATTTGCGTTTTTCAAGTTGCCGTATTGTGAAAATTTGATTCTTTAAAATTTTTAAACCTTTCTTCCAGCGAATATTCGTAAGAATGGTTTAAAAAATGAAAGAAAGAAAGAATAGGATAACTCTTAATAATATTCCTAGTTCAAATGAGCTAATTTGTCAGAGGAACTTTCGAAAATTTTCGTTCAATCCTCAAGTGGTGTGTGAGTATGTTTTTTTATTTATATAAAAAAAAGTAGCAAAGTAGTGACTGCATCCAAAAAGGAATTTGTGATCGCTACATTAAAAAAAAAAGGTAATCGTCTTTTACAATTTTAATAAAGCAGTTGTAGTTGCAGTTTGCTACAAAAACAAGTAACTAAAATTAAAAATTAAACAAAAACAAAACAAAAACCGACTGAACCGCAAATGTAGAACCAAGAGGGAAAATTGAAAATCTTTTTTAAAAGCTTTATACTATTGAAAATCAATTACAAGTATTTTATTTGTTAACAGATAGAAACTGGCAACAGATAAAAATTTTAAATCATTGCGTTTTCTTTAATTGTCGGCCAACAATGAATTCGGTTACCAATCGCCAGAATAAAGGCTTAGCCATGTATAAAATCTGCTTAAAAAACGTTCTAGTTCGAATTCTATATAACATGGAAGTTACAAACATTCTATTAGAGGCAGAGAAAATTACTCTTCATTTTCTTACTAAAGTTTTAAATTTTTAAATATGTTTTCACTACAAAAATCGCGAAAACCTTTTAGAGGTTTTTAATTAATATATTCGTTAATTAATGTCATCCGAAGATGCAACCTAGCTAAGAACATTCTCCTCAACTCTCTTTTCGAAAAAAAAAAATTTTTTTTTTCAAAATCGGTCCATCCGTTTAGGCGCTAGAATGCACAGACAGATACACATATACACAGATACGTCAAACTTATAACCCCCTTCTTTTGTGTGTCAGGTGTGTAAAACTGTAGTTTTTCTAATCACTGATTCAGCCCAGTTAGACCTATGGTACTGGTACTCAACTTTTTTTACCCCCATTAGATCCGCTTACAGATAACTACTCAACACGAGCCTCAATAAATGGAGTCATTCCATGGAAAATGAAAGAGAACTGGAAAGTGGCATATTAAAGTCTTTTCGCCAAATTTTTCACCAAACTAATAATATCTTAAACTCTCAATTAGTGATAAAAATTTCAGGAAATTTTCAGATGGTAAAAAAAAAATCAGAAAAAAAAATTTGCAAATTAAAATGTAGTTTACTAGTTCGCAACTCCATGGCTCGAATACGCTACCTTGCGGTGATTTACAAAATTAAAGAAAAAGATAAAACGGTGCGTTCCACGTGTGTCTTTTGGAAAACATAGGCAGTTTATTATGAATATTTATTAACGCATTCGATGTGTCATTCATTTGAATTTTTATGTCTTGAATTCAAATTATGGTTGCACTGAAAGCCATTAGTGGAAACAAGAAACCCAACGAGTAGGGTCTATTCGCAACTCCAGCACTCGAATACGCTACCTTGCGGTGAGAACAGAGAGAGACAAAACTGCCGAAAAAACTAAAACATTGCCACTTTGCGTTCTACGTGTGTCTGTTGACGTAAACACAGGCAGTTTGTTCTGAGTATTTATTAACGCAATCGATGTGTCTTAGATTGCTTTCAGCTACAAAAATTGTTTCGTCTCTTAATGGTATTCCCGAGCTTCTCAAAATAATGTTAGTTTTCTTTATTTCCTTCTAAAAATTGAGTTGATTGTTAAATGGTGAAAGCGTAAACACAAGAAAACTCTGGATTAACAAACTTGGACAACGTTATCACAGGTAAAAAATTTTATTTTTTTGTGTGAATTTGTAAGAATATGGGTTTTTTTTATCTTAAATTAGTTTAACTAACCATATTTTACAGCAGTATTTTGTTGGAATGGACAGTATGCAAAATGTTTTCTTGAATACATTATCGTAGAACGAAATGAAAAATGTTTAACCGAGAAAAAATTTATTTCATTGCTTACATTCTCAGCTGAAAGATTTCTCCAAATTTGTTTAGGGATATAGTTTTAGTATTGAGCGAGCAAAGAACACTTGGCGAGATTTCGCATGTCAGTTAAACCATTTTTATTTTTTATCATGAGTGGAATAAAATGGTATAAAGATTACAGAATTCGATAAGTAAAAAGAAATAATGGCAGATCAATTTAAAAGAAAACTACCACCATGTATCCGTGAGAGTTTTGTTGATGATCTGCATAGCATGACATAATTAAATCATAACTCAGAAGTTAGAAACATATGAAACGAAAAAGTTTTAAATTAACCGATTCGGCAATTTGAGAAAAATAACTCAGCTACTAATGCAAAACAATTAGCGCTAGCCAAGCAAGGCAAAGAAGTATCATCTTCTTTTGATAATAATTCGTAATGTCATACAATTAAATTATCTAGCATTAATTGTTATTCTTGTTAGGTTACAATTATTATTTAGGTATATCAAGAATTGATAAATATCGATTTCAACATCGTGGAAATGACTGCTTAGAACTACGAACTACGTAATTTGCATTAATTTTTGACGTTTAGAAATGCTTCTTGAATTCTCATTTCTTTTTACGTGGACCAGAATATCCACAAGACTTTGAAAATTAGTTAAAAAAGAATAAAGCGAAAAAATCATGCATACGAACAAAATTTACTAGGCTTATGAGTATTTTCTACGCTACGGCGTGCGTTTGTTTTACCTTTTTCATCCGCCATTAGACAGTGACTGCAGTACCTCCTATAGTTTGTTGGAGTTGCGAGTTGCATTTTCTTGAAATTATAAAAATTGCAAAATATTTTAAAATATTTTAGCGGTTCATATTGTTTTTTTTCTTTTTAGCACCAAACTATTAAATTGGTTTAAAAAAAAATGCCTGTAGCTTTCTTAGTTCAAAACACCAAAAATTATCCAAATCATTCTAATTGTCTTTCGACCGTTGATCTTGTATAAGTTGTGATTTTTGTTAATTCGGAACTCTAATAAACTATGGGGTGCTGCAGCCATTGTCTAATGGCGGATGAAAAAGGTAAAACAAATAAATGCCGTAACTTATAACTTGCTTTGACGCTTAGTGAATGACAGTAAATTTTCATCGTGTTTGTGCGAAGTTTTCTTTTTGATTCTTCTGAAATTACGTTACACCACAAACTGTCTGAAGCCTGTAATTTATCCCAAAGAAAACACGTGGAATAGAATGTTTTACCTTTTTCTTTAGTATTATTAATCACCGCAAAGGTAGCGTATTCGAGCTCTGGAGTTGCGAATAGTTCAATAAATTGTTTTGACAGATTTTTTTTTGTAAATTTTTGAGCTCTTTAACAGAAAGGTACTTTTTAATTTTTAGAGTTACACGCATTTATGCATATATGTGCACATTTTTGCACAACCACTAAATGAAAATATATTACAATTTTTACTTAAACCTTTCCACTAATTAATAATATTGATATACTAATTCTGTCCTGTGTATACACAACAATTTTACAAAGAAAAGCAGCAAACAAAATAAACTTTTTAAGCAAAGAGGTATTGATATTTAAATGTAGTACATTTCTGAACACATGCATTTTGGGGCAGAAACATTAAAATTTTCGAATTTTCCGAGTGGAAATAAATCTTCCGGGGGAAATAGAAATAAAATGGGGCATCCCCCCCCCCAAAACGTCCGTTTTTTTTTTTTTTTTTTGCTATCGTTCCCACTTCTACTATCAACAAAAATTTAAAAAAACGAAACACTGATGTCTGCATCACATGATTTCCTTTTACTCCAGTTCAAGGTCATTTCCCCATTACTGGCAATTTTAATGTGATTCAATACTTTACTCTCTAAATATCACCAACAGTGGCCAAATTAAAAAAAAAATCGCCAAATTTGTCGCCAAGTTGGTGTTAAAACTTGACAACCAAAGGCTGGCGATATATCGCCAAGTGTCCGCCAAATTATAACACCACTTGAGTTTACATCAAAACTAACAATGATTCCCCCCCCCAAACAGGGGGCAAAAGACCCCTTTAGAAACACCCGAATGTTACCAAAAGGGGAGGTGCACAACTAGACCCCACTAGGAGTCTACGTACCAAATTTCAACTGTCTAGGACTTACCGTTCTTGAGTTATGCGTCATACATACGCACATCCGCAAATACGCACATACGCACGTCCCCAGAAAACTCGTTGTAATTAACTCGGGAATCGTCAAAATGGACATTTCGCGTGTCTATACGTTCTTAGGCACGTGTAGTCGAGTCGAAAAAACAACTGATCATTCATTCCGAGATGAGTAAAATGGAAATTAAGGTCGATTTTTTTTGAATGAAATTTTTTTCGCGACTACAATACTTCCTTTTTTGTAAAAAGGATGTAAAAATAATAACTCTGTAAAAGTTGTTTTCTTGTCAGTTCAATGTTAATGCAGGAAAAAAGTCTGCCTGGGTCTCTCTCCCTCTCTTGCGCAGGCAGGCAAATGTGGATAGAATGCTGGTGGCGTATACAGGGTTGTCCAGTTTTTTTTCAGCCTCGTGAAAATTCCATTCATTAATTAAAACCATTTCATTATCATTAACAGTGGAAAAACCCGCCTCGGACAAAATATCATATTTCCAATTTATTCGGTAAATAACAAGACGTTCCATCCAGAAATAAACGAGCCTAATATCCCGAAAACCAGCATCCTCTTTCTAGCATCTGGTCAATACTCTTTTTGTTAGCTAATACTGCAAATTATGTCAATCACCCCCTTTATAATTTAAAGCTTATTTCTAGCATTTCTCATCCGTTTAAATGGATAAGCAACGAATCTATAAACGAACAAATAATGTAATAGCTCATTTTAAACAACGCACAGCTGATATATTTTTTCCATAAACAACTTTTCAGTCGTCTTCAAAAAAAAAAAAAAAAAAAAAGAAAAGAAAGAAAAAGAAAAAAAAAAAAAAAAAACAAGAAGTAGAAATAAAATGCATATTAAAAATAATAAATAAATAAATAAAACTCGCTTGTTGCTAAAAAGGAAGCGCCTCGACTTTTGCTAAAATTTTTTAAAATGTAAGTAGGTAAACTTTAGAAAACAAATAGATAAATAATAAAATGTTCTCTTAAATAAATAATTTTCTTCAAAAATAACATCATCTGCGTAGCTCTTTCTTTCTGTTAAAAAAACAAAGCACTTCGAATCTTTTTTATTTTCCGATAACAAAAATGAAATTAATTAATTAAAATTTTCGAGAGAGAATAAAAACAAATCATGTCAACAGTCATTATTTCACAGTAAAAACCAGCTTCAGAGTCGGATTGATTTTGGGATAAAGGAGTCGGAGTTGGGAGTCAAAGGTTTTAAAACTTCCAAGACTCGAGGTCTTGGTCACTTTCCCTCCCGATCTGTATTTCTGCCAAGGCTGCGGAATCAGAATCGTGGAGTCAAAGGTCCTAAAAATTTTGGACTCGGAGTTGACCATTTTCCCAACGACTCCGCAGCCCTGGTAAAAACCAGAGCTGTGGAGTCGGAATAAAAATGGCCGCCTCCGATTCCGATTCTTGGATTTTGAAACGTTCGACTCCGGTTTATTTAATTATTTATTATTTTTTTTCAAATCCCCCCACCCCCTCATGGGAAGGGGAGGAAATTCCGAAACAGAGATTGAAATATTAATTCCTTTTTATGAAATTTTCGTGTTGAATTTTATTGTAAACCTAAGATGCATCTAACTTTAGATTTTCAACTTGAAAATAAAATTATCCAATAGTTGCAATTTCTAAATTGAGATTACTTAAAATTCCCATTTTAAAAAAATTAAAAAGGATTAATTTGCTCCCCTTTAATGTTTCACAAATAGATGTTGATCAAATCCTGGGCTTTCAATTTTTTAAAGCTGTAACTTGAGAGGAAAATTTTTTTTATTAATAAGTCAAAAAACTTTTTTTGAGAGAGGGAGGTCCCCCCTCCCCTCCCTTCACCCCTCCCGGGTGAGTCCCATCTGGTGGCCCTTAACTTAATTTCAGATTCTATAAAAATTGAAATACTTTAATTCAGAAAAATTTCCACAATAATAAATCTTAAATTTCATCTTAAAAATTTCAACGCGGAGAGGTCGGGTACATATCATACGTCTGGAGCAAATTTTACACAAAATGCGGCGGTATACAGCTTTGTACGAATAGCTTTTACTATATCTGCATTTCTTGACTCAATTTTAATTTTAATTTTATTGGCAGCTTTAGAATTAACCTTAATATGAAGATTTTAGGATTAACTACAATTATTGAGTATTGCAACCAATAAATCATGTACTGATTTTATTTTGTACTTTTTAGTGATAACCAAGCTTTCTTAAAGTCTTTAGATTCAAAAAAATATATACAGTGGCTCCCAAAAGTGTTCGTACACCTACGACTTTCAATGAAATTAGGCCCAATGCATTGGTTAGAATTAATATTTCGGAATAGGTATTTAATTATAAGATCTATGATCTATTTTCAACAAAACTACACGAAAATTGTTAATAAACATTAAAAATTAATTTCTAAAAAATCAAAAACCAAAAAGTGCCGGAAATTTTACCTCACAAAAGTCTTCGTACACTTTGAAAAAAATGTCAAAAAATTAGTAAATAATCTAACTTTTTACAAAATTATTATTTAGTAGAATATCATGCTGTAACAACAACAGCTTGTAAACGTATGGGAATAGATTTCACTGGTTTTTTCTTTCGTTTTTGATGCAATTTCTAAGCAAGTGTTCAGCCGTTCTACGAGTCTTACTGTTTTTAAATCGCTTTTCGTTTCAATGGTGTATTTTCGTAATCTAGCCGCCAGATATCTCCAAATGTGTTCCATTAAGTTTAAATCTAGCAATTGAGGGGATATTTCTAAGTTTAAGGAAAATTTTTGAGGCACCAAACGCAAACGTGTACTTCTTTTCGTTATCTTGATTAAAAAAAAACAAAGTTGTTTCCGATCACCAAATTTTGGGCTAATAGTTTAAAATTGTTTTGTAAAATATTTAAATGAACAGCACGATTCATTATCTATATATATAAAATTGGAGTTTGGTAAATTTGTTCCCTAAGATCTCAGAAACTACCCGGCAGATTTGGCTGAAACTTTCACCGTTTGTTCAGTTTGGTACTGGGAAGGTTTATAGACCAGTTCGAAAAAAATCCGATTGATAATTTCTTTTTTATTCCAATTTTAGTCCCAATTTTTGCATAAATGCCCCAATATGGGGGTGGAAAAAAACGTGCACATATTAACATTATAATGTCCATCGAAAGCGCCAATTTTTCTTCCGAAGATAGCATCTGTTCGAAGTTTCTAAGTTGTATAAAAAACGAGTTATGAGCTTTTTTGTTCCCTGTTCGAAGGCTTTCATCAACCCAAGTCATTATTTAGTGTGTCATTTCAACTCCCAAGAATTGTTGTATTGTTGAATATTTTTGCGTTTCGTCTGACTTTTTGAGGCTTTTCTCAAGTCAAATCTTAAAGTAACGTTTTTCCACAAAATTGGCTAAAAATAAATGGATTTGGCTGATCATTTTACTTTTAAACGGAACTTATGTAATTAATGGTTTATTATTATTATTTATGCTGATTGGACACTTGTTCACTATATCCAACCAACCAGCAGAAATATCGCCAGAATTTTTTCAGAAAGATTTCAGTAGCTGATGCCTTTGGCAGTTTTTTCCACTGTCGCGGTTTTTGAGCCCAAAGACTACGTAATAATGTTTCTCAGCTTTCACCATATAAACAAAATATCGCCAATCAAAGATACTTTAAAAAAAAATACTGTGTCAAATAATTCGACAACTAAATTAGGCAAATCCATAAATCGCACAAGAACTTCCATTAATTTTTCTTTTTGCACGATTTCAAACAATCGCCAAATTTTACTACTTATTTTAAAAACATTTCGGATGAAACCGTTTAGCGCCATTTTATTTTGACCAAAAGTATCTCAGCATCTGGCAACAATATTTCTATAATAAAAAATTAGTAAGGAGGGGGAGTATTATTGAAAGTGTCCCAAAATGATTCTCGCAAATTTGGTAAGATTTTAAACCGCACCAAGTGCCCACAAAAATTAAAATTTCCCAAAATAACTAAAGCAAGTGTAAGGGGAACTCTGTATGGACAGCCATACAGAGAAGGTTTTAGATTTAAAAAAAAAGTACTAACAGATAAATCTTTTTAAACATGTAAAGTTTAATTTCATATTTCGGAAATTCTTCAAATTTGTATATGCTTAAATGTCGTGCTTTCGTTTCTAACTGAATACTATTTTGTTCTTTATACTTATTGCTATTTTAGTTCAATGAGTAAGGAAGAAGCTCGATTTTTAATCACGTCAAAAAGGTTTGTTTTAAATTCTTTCGCTTAAAACAGAAAACAAGGGAAAGTAACGATTGTTTCTCATAATTATTACTGACCCAGGCAACGCCGGGTATTTTTGCTAGTTTCTTCTAAAAATCCTAAATTTCCAAGTCCTGATGCAGTTATGCACCCTCACACAAGAACACCTTCTCCGTCCTGATTAACTGATCCAACTAAGTTCTTAAGATTAAATTCCTCATTTTTTCTTCTATTGACAGATGTAGAAAAATTTAACCCAAAATATTGAATTTATTTTTATCTATAAGTAAGACGTTGTTCCAAAACGTTTTGAGCTTATTTATCATTGATTTCACGACGGAAAGCGTAAGCTTACTGTTTTTCGCACGGACAAGAACATTTCTGCGTGAAGAGGCCCCCTTTAATCCAACTAATCAGAGAACTTGGCGAACAATTTTAGGTGAAAATTAAATGTAAAATGTTTCATTTAACTCTGTAGAAACTTTTACAGCACTCAAATGTGTATTTTTCATAATTTTTTTAACTGTAAACCTCCAATCACGCTTTGTTAACTTTGCCAGTTGAACTTTTCTTACCTTGTTTTCGATCCGATTCTTGTCTTTAAATCATTTTATCAAGCACTTCACTATAGAATGGAATAAATTAGCTAATTCAGAGACAGTTTAAACCAATTTATATCTACTGTGAGGGGAAAAAATCAAATTTCGAATCGTGTTTGTTGTTTTCTACGCATACCTGCCATTTTAAAACAATAAGCAGAATATTAGGGAATAAATAAACAAAAAATTAAATGCAAATGACTTTAGTGTGATTACAATGAAATAATAATAATTAAAAAAAAACACATCTGATAATTTTAATCATGAATTTATTCGAAAATATTTCAGTGTACCATGACTTTTGTGGCGTATTTTTTCTCTGTCTCTTCGTTTTTGACAAATTTCAAAAATAAAATCTGGCAATATTTTGAAAAAAACTACTGCTTTTTATTCAGAATGGCATAGGAATGGTGTGAAAAAAAATGAACTTCATATTCGAATTCTGTTTTGCATTATTTTGGTTTTAATACAAAATTTCAAGGTGTACTAACACTTTTGGGAGCCACTGTATACTTTATCGGATCTTTTGGATTTACTCTTTCGTGCCAACACTCATTTGATTTTACCATGCACCGTCAGAAGTTTCCTGACTTGCTTTAGCGATACATTCCTTTTACTATTTTATAACTGAGATCCTCCTCCCCCCCCCCCCCCCCGAGGTAAAAAATATATTATTATTTTTATATGAAAGTAATTACTTAGAAAATGTTAGGCACCAAAACTGTTTGCAGACACTTTTTATCAGTTAAATGAAGTTATCAAATAAGCAAACTAGGGGTGCATTCGGAAACGCGGATCGGTCGCCTCGGTGCAACCGCAAGCGTTCGGAAACGCTTGCGGTGGAACCGGTGACGTCACTTAACCGCGTTCGGAAACACTGCGGTTGTTTTCTGGCGGTCGACTTGGTAGCAACCTGTGGCACCGCTGTCTGGAAGCGGTTAGCGAGATCACAAACGTCACAAAGTCTGTGTTGGCCAATCCGGTCGTGTTTCATGTTTTGATCGTAACGCACGTGACTTGCCTATTATGAAAGTTACGCGTTGATTGGAGTGTCGTTTGCTGCTGAGCTAGAACTACCGCGGTTTAACCACGAGCGTTCGGAAACACTGCTGTTCTACCGGAATTCCTAGAGAAATTCCAAATACGTCATAACCACACCGGACTAACCACGCGGTGTAACCGGTTTATCGTTTCCGAACGCAGCCTTGGAGACTGCGGCCCAGGTAACGGTTACAGATAGCTCGATAAACAATTAAGCCAGCTGGTTACCACAATGACAGCTATTTTCTTATTAGTAGATCTTTATACACGTAATCAAATTAATTGGTAGTCAGTTTTTTAAAAATTGCAAGGAGAGGCAGTAAAAATTTAAAAAAAAAAAGAAACCTGGAGTTGGAGTCGGCATGTTTTCGAGCGATTCCGACTCAGACTTTTTTACCCCAAAATCAGTCCGATTCCGTCTCTTCGACTCCAACTCCGACTTCACAGCCCTCGTAAAAACATTAGTGGTTTAAATTTATAACATTTTGATTCAGTCGTATTTTCTCATTCTTGCGTCAATGTTCAGTCTACGAGATATTATATTTTGATTTTTATTCACAACTTTTTTTCTATTTCTTAAAACCAAAAATTGAGAATATTTTCAGGCAAAAGTGTCATAAGCTGTTTTACTGTTTTCATTACGCCAAGCAGACAGCGGTATTGCCAAGTCATATCACATTGTTTTCCTTTGTATTACTTTCTATGAAATAATAGATTATAGCTTTGTGCATTTTTCTTTGTCTCGTTAAATCTTTTTTTCTAGTAAAACTTCTTCAATTTTTATACTTTGAAGATGAAATTTATGAAAACATTGCTTAAAATTGGAATAAACTAATTATTAGGTTTTATTTAACTAATATGATTATAAAATATCGAGTTGTCAATTAGTATGAGGCTACATACCAAATTTAAAAGCAATTCCAGCACTGGAAGTGGGTGAAAATCGAATCGAAAGATCCCGTAAATGAAGCAGATAAGGGGCTTACTTCCATCATCTTAATACGTTTAAGCAACCGTCAAATTATGGACAACAATCGTTTCATTCTGTTAATCTAAGGCGTGAAAAAAAAATGGCAACTGCAGGGAAATTCACCAAGAATCCCAGTTATCGAAATCTTCCCTTAGACAGACTAGGAAAAACCCAAGTGTTTTCAAACAAATTTTAAATTACTCCGAATCAGCGTATGTCAAATAAACTATTTTTGAAATACAACAGAAGAATCCGAATTTTCTCATGTTTCTTTTAGATTCCGAAGGCTTATATGATTTTTTCCCTGACAGAATACCGATTTTCTCTGTGATAGTGATGAAGCTGGACTAAAATATTTTAGTGTCGAGCGAGTGAGAGAAGCGATCCAATGGAAATTGCGTAAGCAGCTCAGGGAGTTAGCGAACAGTAGTAGCCTTCTAGCACAATTTATATTCGCGCATTGGGTTTTAGAAGAATTCTGGAGGTAGTTATGTGTGTTAAAAATTAGTACTATCAATGTCTGTCTAGTCTAGCTGCTTCGGTAAACATCAGTTTAGGAGGGGGGGGGGTACAGAATAAAACTTTTAAAAAATACCTCACGTCGTAGTCACATTACTTGAATTCTCTTTGAATGGGGCATGGCTATCTGCGATCATAGGGGAACAGATTTTGGATTTCGGTTCCTTTTAGCTTGTCTCATTATTAATAATTTGTTTTCTTTCATTTTTCAAAATGTTGTTAATTAAAATGATATTCAAATTTTCAATAACTGAAAAAAAAAAAAAGTGTGAATACTTATTTTGATGCTTGCAAATACGCCTTTAAAAAATCTAATGTTGAACATAAATAATATTCAATGTGCTACAAAAGAAAGCAGAAAATGTAGTGCATTTATAAATGTTAATTTTTTCTCCTAATAATAACAATAATATTTTTTTTTTTTTTTTGAGCAAATTACGAATTGTTTATTGTTATCACTTGACCGTTGAATGACTTCCGTGTAATTTGATTTTTGGTTTTCTATGCTTATAATGCAGGCATCCGTGTGCCTCGCAATCGAATTATTTATAAACGAAATTCTCGACATCACACAATCTCTTTTACGCGAAAACAGTATCCAGCATACAGTATCGAGGGGTGTGCAGAGGCGGGGAAAGGGGGGGGGGGTGAGAAGGGACACCTGTTGACCCGGGCACGAGCCTGAAGGGGGGCCCAATATTTTTAAAACTAGGGGAGAAATATAGGGGGAAACAATATGAAAGGGGGCCCGGAAAAGTCATTTGTGACGGGCACCAAAATTTCTGTGCACGCCTCTGATAACATAGAGCCCTTGGCATTCATTTGAATTTTTATGTCTTGAATTCAAAGTACGGTTGCACTGAAACCCATTAGTGGAAACAAGAAACCCAACGAGTAGGGTCTATTCGCAACTCCAGCACTCGAATACGCTACCTTGCGGTGAGAACAGAGAGAGACAAAACTGCCGAAAAAAACTAAAACATTGCCACATTGCGTTCTACGTGTGTCTGTTGACGTAAACACAGGCAGTTTGTTCTGAGTATTTATTAACGCAATCGATGTGTCTTAGATTGCTTTCAGCTACAGAAATTGTTTCGTCCCTTAGTAGTATTCTCGAGCTTCTCAAAATAATGTTAGTTTTCCTTATTTCTTTCTAAAAAGTGAGTTGATTGAGAAATGGTGAAAGCGCTAACACAAGAAAACTCTGGATTAACAAACTTGGATAACGCTATACCAGGTAAACATTTTTATTGTTTTGTGTGAATTTCTAAGAATATGTTTTTTTTTAATCTTAAATTAATCTAACTAACCATATTTTACAGCAGTATTTAGTTGGAATGGACAGTATGCAAAATATTTTCTTGAATATATTATCGTCTAACAAAATGAAAAATGTTTAACTGAGAAAGAATTTACTTTATTCCTTTTATTCTCAGCTGAAAGGTATCGCCAAATTTGTTTAGGGTTATAGTTTTAGTATTGTGCGAGCAGAGTACCCTTGGCGAGATTCCGCGTTTTTAGTTAAACCATTTTTAATTTTTATCATGAGTGGAATAAAATGGTAGGAAGATTACAGAATTCGATAAGTAAAAAGAAGTAATGGTAGATCAACTAAAAAGAAAACTGCCACCACATATCCGTGAGAATTTTGTTGATAATTTGCATAGCATGACATAGTTAAATCATAACTCAGAAATTAGAAACATCAAAACAGAAAAATTTTAAATTAACAGATTCGGGAATCTGAGAGAAATAACTCAGCTACACATGCAAAACAATAAGCGCTAGCCAAGCAAGGCAAAGAAGTTTCATCTTCTTTTGATAGTAATTCGTAATGTCACATTAAATTTTCTAGTATTTATTGTTATTCTTGTCAGGCCACAATTATTCTTTCGTTTTATCAAGAATTGATTGCTATCGAATTCAACATCATGGAAATGGCTGCTTAGAACTACGAACTACGTAGTTTGCTTTAATATTTGACGTTTAGCAATGCTTCTTGAATTCTCATTTCGTTCTACATGGGCCAGAATATCAACAAGACTTTGAAAATTAATTTAAAAAGAATAAAGCGAAAAAATCATGCATACGAACGAAATTTACTAGGCTTATTAGCATTTTCTTCGTTACCACGTGCGTTTGTTTTACCTTTTTCGTCCGCCATTAGAAAGTGGCTACAGTGTCCCCTATAGTTCGTTGGAGTTGCGAATCGCAATTCGTGTTTGCAAAAAACACAATTTAAATTCAAAATTCAAACTAATTTTTCATTTTTTTCATATTTATTGAACAATCACGATTGCTTATTGCTTTCATTTGACTGTTTTGATTGGCTATCATTTTATTTTCCCACCAGCACCCTCTGCAGCATCACCGTCGACCGGCTCCTCACGATGCTGCTCCTCTAGCGAAAGCCATCTCCACGTTGCGTCAATATCCTACACTTACACGCATACATACACGCACGTACAAACAAACACATACATACACATACATACACCTACACACACACGCATACATACAGACACCTAAACACACACACACACCTACACACAACTACCCACCCACTCATGCCTGCACACCATGGGCGTCCATATGCAAAATTGTAAGGGGGGGGGGGGCTCAGAAACTTTAACCATTGTTTAGCAGGATATTTTTCCCATGGAGGCAGATTTCAGGACAGATTCGAGTCATTAAAATTTGACATTTCTAATTATTTATTCATTAATGGCTGGAGAAGAAATATTTTTATATTTTTGC
Organism: Uloborus diversus; assembly: GCF_026930045.1. Lineage (NCBI taxonomy): Eukaryota > Metazoa > Arthropoda > Arachnida > Araneae > Uloboridae > Uloborus > Uloborus diversus. The sequence goes on along the minus strand of NC_072734.1, from coordinate 80,712,576 downwards.
AAAGAAAATGTACTAAAAGCAAGGAAGTTCAAATTTCCAAGGGGGGGGGGGCTCGAGCACCCCCCCTGCCCCCCTATATGGGCGCCTTTGCTGCACAGATGCACAAACACATGCCTACATACACACTCACACACTCGTGATTGCGAAAAACATAATTTGAATTCCAGATGTCAAAATTCAAATTATTATTATTTTTTTTTTCATTTGTTGTGAAAACTCTAAATACTCTGATGAGTTCTGATTCTATCAAATTTGTGTTAACATATTGGGACATTTCAAACCTTCTCCTACCGAAAAATATTCTTACTATTTTTCTACTCCAAATATAATTGGAAACAAATTTTTAATTCAAATAATATTTGCATTATAATAGTAAAGTATGCTACAAATAGCAAAGAAATATTTTTCAATCGAATCTTAAGAAATATGAATTTTTTTAAAAGGTTCTTACGAAAAGTTTAGCTTTTATTCGCTCGTTTGACAAAAATATCTTTTCATCACACATTTCGCAAAACGAATAAATATGAAATCTCTTAAAAATTTCGCTGAGAAAGGAAAAATTTCGTTTTGTTTAGTTCACTTGCTTCTGCAATTTAATTCCCATTTCCAAATTCATCCGTTCAGCCGTGAAAGATCTCTTGCAGCAAATGCATTCCAGGAACGCATGCATTATCGATTTTATTCGTTTAGATCCGCGTCCGCGAGTGGCGCTGCAATCCTGCGCGGAAAGCTAAAAGCAGATCCTTAAAATCGTCTGACTATGGCGTCAAAAACTCTGGCAACGAGGTTGTTTCGGGATATGGGACTTTGATTTCGGTGTGAATACAGCGCATAATAAATTTCGATTCGGAAACTCGTGTATTATGGCTTCCGCAACAAGTGCGTACCGGGCGCCGGTGTCGGTGACTGTTTTTTACTGTTTGTGTATGGTGTTCTGTGTTATCGCTTCTCCGACGAGAAGGCAATTTGTCACTTATACCGAAACGACTTCTTCGGATCCCGCCGCGCTTGTGACAAACGATGGAACGGTTTGGGATGATAGTGATGATTTCGTTTTAGCAGGTAAGTTAGGCCACTAGAATTTATTTCATCGTTTTGAAATATTTCCTATGCAAAAAAGTTTGAATTAGGAAGAGAAAAAGTATGTTTCTTTGTTTAATTCCATTTTATGAGAGGTTAATTTCGTGTACGATTATTTGCATTTGCATAGCCATTAAATTATTCGAAATTGACAATATGATTAAGGCTGTTCCTTTAATTCAAAAATTTCAATTTCTTTTTAACTGTTGAAATTTATGAAACTTATTTTTGCACAATGATATATTTTCTATATTAAGTTATTTTAAAGACAGTTGAATGTTGGAATGTTTATTTCGTGATCGTGATAAAATTTTGAAGTTGCATGGAATAAAATTATTCATTGTCTTGACACATTATTTTTTTTTACTTGTCCCCAAACGACTTTGTTAAAAAAGAAATTCAGAAGAATGAATGATGCACGCGCAATAACAAATTTATCGAACTTCTTCATTTTTAAAATAACATTTAAAAATTGGGTTGTTTCCGAAATTTTAAAAGAATTTTTTTTTTTTGAAAGAGCATGCTTAAAATATAGGTTTTAACTTTTTTTAAACAAAATTTGACCAAATTTAATATTTTTAAAAAATATTTTAATCGGTGCGCAGATTTAATTTTATTTTTTACGCTTCTGCACATGACATCACAAGTGATGAAATGCCATTCACTGATGCCATTAGCGCTGAGCGCAATATTTAATACGCTTCTTTATTCACAAGTACTGGCAACGCGGTTGACGTCAAGCGTAGAGCGCAATATTTAATTCGCTTCTTCATGTGCTGGCAACGTGTTTGACAGGAAGGCGTAAACAATCAGAGCGACAACAGAGTACTCTGCCGAAGTACATGACTTGTAGCGGCACAAAAACGCCTATTTCCAAAATCGTACATTTAAAAAAATTAAGTAAAAAAAAACAGTTGGGAAAATAAAAAAAAATTTCTGGTTCTGTGTGTGTGCGTGTTGTTTTTTTGTTTATTCTATTAATTACAGTGACTAAAAGTAGTACTTTTGACGGAAGGAAACATCCCCATTAGAGATGAAGACAGTGGTGTTCCTCAGAGTTAGTATTTTTGGCGAAACAAGTGTCAAAATCTGGTTTAATCTGTTCCAAACCTAAATTGATGCAGAGAAAATGATTAAAGATATTCTTGCCAGACGTCCCGGATTGACCGGGACATTCCCGGTTTTCAGACAAAATCCCGGAGTCCCGGCCGGTTTACTTCACGTCCTGGAAAAAGATAAATTTGATTAAATGACCAAAGAGGCTTAAAAATAATTAACTGTGAAGGATAATTTAGGATAATTACTATATCATTTGTAAATTTGAGTTGTAAAATTAACACTGGATTAGCTTCTGAAGATTTTTACAAGATCAAAACCAAAAGAGACTGTCTGAAAGAACACTATAAAATAAAAAGTATAACTAAGTAGCCTTCAATTTTTTATTTTTCATTCAAAGTATTTTTTTCTAACTAAAATAAATTGTAAATGTCCACATCTAAGAAGTGAAATTTTCAAATTTTATCTGCTTATGTCATGTTTTATTACTACTGTTTTATGTTTATAATTAGTAAACATTTATTCATAGGAATAAACTGCCATACAATCAAAAAATTTATCCACAGGTGTGTACCCTTTGGGATACTAACGACGTTGATGGGGGAGGGGGGGGGGACATTCCCGTGTCCCAGTTAAACATCTCAGAAATCTGGCAAGCCTAATTAAGGGTGAATTCTTTAAATACAGTATTTTTCAACATTTTTTCAAATCCACATTAACTATATGCTATAAATTACATGAAAAATTAATGCTTCAAAAATATCTCATTTCTTAATGTGGTTGTTTCCTTCAGTCAAAAGTATTATTTTTAGCCACTAAAATTGATAGACTAAGCAACAAAATTACATGGAGCGAGAAAAAACTTTCATTTTACCATCGCTTAATTTTTTTATTCAATTTTTTAAATGTCCAAATTTGAAAATAAGACATGATCTTTATGACGTCACTAATGATGTACTTTGGCGCATCTGTCCACCGCGTTTTTACGTTATGTTAATCAAGAAGCGAATTAAATATTGCGCTCTACGCTTGCTATCAACCATAGCGTTGCCAGTACACGTGAGTAAAGATGCGAATTCAATGTTGTACTCTGCTAATGACATCAGTGAATGGCATTTCATCATTTGTGATGTCGTGCAAAAGCATAAAATATGAAATTACACCGTTTAAAATAATTGTTTTTAAAAAATGGTTAAATCCTATGTTTTTAATCATGCTCTTTCAAAAAAAAAATACTTTTTAAAATTTCGGAAACGACCCCATCGGCTTCATTAATACTTAGTTAATATTACTTGGGGGTTTCCCGAGAAGAAATGGAAGAGTATTGCTAGTTGCTCCTTCATTGTAGTGTGGTACAGCTTTAAGGGAGAAGTTATCGCGACCAAACTTTTGAGCCAAACTTTTCTGAATCGCGGCACCCTTTGGAAAATTAGAAATTGCTCACGGCACCTTAATCCCTGTTATAAAATGAATATTGATACCGTGGACACTTCGTGGCATCAGTTGTTTCTCCCTGAGGCACCCACTTGGACTATGGGCTTAGCTTTCTCGCACTTTATAGAGCATTTGAATAACTTACATATAAAATTGCAGAAAAAATTGTAAGTTAATCTTTTTCCGCTTTAATGGAGAAACTTTTGCTTTTTAATCTTGATTTTGGAGGGAAAAGTATTGAAACTTTCACATTAATGTTGAGACTAGCTCTACCAAAGGTCAATAACCTTCCTAATTATCTATATATATATAAAGGTGACGGCGTTTCTTTGTTTGTACCCAATGGCCAGAAGACCCCATAGCACCTATACAGCCATGAAACTTGGCACAAAATTTGAACGTACCCCGGGGGTGTGCACCTCGAAGCACGAATTCTAAATTTCGAGTTAGTTTTTTTCTAAATTAATAATTAAGCTAAAAATTCACAGGTTTCGCCAAATTGGTAGTTGAAAAAATCCCCCCACCCCCTAACATTATGTATCGTTGGAAAGGGTTTTTTTTTTCTAAACAAGAAGGTGTTTGTTCCATTTCTCTCACTTAATTAGAACAGGAGATATAAGCGATTCTAATTGAACCAATTTTCAAGGCTTCTCTTTTAAGAAATTGCTATAACACTAGGTCCACTTTCCAGACAATTTTCAACTATAACACTAAGTCCATTTTTGAGACAATTTTTCAATTACTTTCTTTTAAAACATTTTGGAGGAAGTTGCCTTTGTCGCTTATGAATATTTTTTACTGTTATTACTTTGTTTTAAATTCATTGTGCGTATGTTAATTGATTTTTTTAAATTAGAAAGTAGCTTGGCGAGTTTGGCGATGAATTATGGAGTTTTTTACATTTGAAAGGTACTGCAAATGTAATTTTGAATTTGTTTTTCTTTAATTCAACGGATTTTCTTTAAATTTTTAGCACAGGCATCGCTGTGCGGGTACTGCTAGTGAGGTATAAATACAGTTGAGTCCAGAGCTGGCCTTAAGCTGATTAGATTAAAAGGGCCCAATGGGACCCCGCTCTATTTTTTTTTTCTCGCGAAAATAAATTAGAAAGGGAAATAAAAAGTTCAAATGAACCATAATATGCTTAACTGCTAGTTAATCTGGGGGTATGGTGCTGTTTTCAGTGCCATTAAGGGAGTAGGGGGAGTTTCCTGAGGCTTTTAGAATCCCTATTCAAGTTAGCAAATATGTGTCCAAAACTGCTAGTCTCAAATAAATTTTCAGAAGAAAAAAAAAACATATAGCCAGTTGAACATTTTTAAATCAATATCTAAGGCCGTACTCGCTGTACCCTATAATTTCCGGTCAAGAGAAAGGAACTGGGTAGTGGGGAACCAAAGTACAAATTTTTATTGATTATGAGCAATTAGTACGGTTCGCAATAACGTAAGGGTCAACTGCTCCTATCCTATGATCTTACTATCACATGGGCAATGTGTAAATTTACCTGAGACTTCAAATTTTCAGGAATTTCCAAAGCTATCTTTTTAATTTATTTCACTTATATATTTACTTCTATTTATTTTTTACTTTCTTTATCTGTGTTGATAAAAAATCTTAAAACTCAGCAACAATGACATTTTTTTTAATACACAACTAACATGAACGTAGGGGCAATTCTGAAAAATAAATAAATGATACACTTGAAATACTGCGTGCTTAATACGCATAAAACATCTTCATAACTCCATAACAATTCTGAAGAAAACTAATTCCATTAATCTTCTAACGTTTATACATATAGCCTAGAATGTGGTATTTAAATCTTCAAAGCCAAAAAATTTCTTGGGGCAGCCACCAAACCCTAACATATCTTCTAACATGACTGAAGATGGGTTTTCAAAAACATTCAGGAGAACACGCCCACGCACACACACTACTTCAACTTTTATCACAAAAAGCTGACTAAAATTACATCATTCAGTTTCAATTTTAAAGGATTTCCAAGGAAGGAAGATTAATAAATTTCACAACCCTCCTCACCTTTTTCTCCTCTAACGTCTCCAAAGATAGCTAAAAATAGTGTTTTAAATTTCGAAATATTTCATAGGGAAGGTCTCTGAAACCTTTTTCCTAACTAATGACCCCTTTCCTTAGCATCAGCACAATAGCTCAAAATTTCCCTTTCAGAAAATACTACCACTGGAAAACCTTCGAACCCTTTCTTCCCATGGATAGCACAAAATTGATTTCAGTTATGAAAAAAATTCCGCGGGAGGAATCTCCTACCTTTGCTTCTTATCGTTTATCGTTACTAAGCAGGGCCTAAAATTTCGTTTTTAGGAGATCATCAAATTCATTTCTTCTCCATCTTCATCAAAAATCACCTAATTGCGACCAAAATTTCGGAAAAAATTTCAGAGAGGAGCCCCCAATTCCCTATCGTTACCAAAATTAATCTAAACTTATCTTAAGTTTTAAAAATAATTCGGTAGGCAGGGAACCTCCGCCTCTCCCCCTTTCCCTTAATTTTACACAAAATTGTCCAAATTTGCTATTTTAGGCGTCAGCTTTAAAGACCCTACCGGGGACCGTGGGCGGTTTATCTGACCTCTAACGCCCCCCCCCCCTTACCCCAACCTCATCTTCGTATCAAAACTGCTTTTTTAAACTTCAATTTCGAAGCATTTCCAAGAAGAGCTCCCCTGTTCCCTGCAATTCAGTTCCACTTCTGACATCCCAAAGATGTCTGGTTTCTAGCATGTAGACTAAAATTGCTTTTCCAGAACTGGTAAATTTTGGTGCTTTTTCCTTTTCCATTTAAGCTATAAATTGCGCACATGGGCGGCTCTTACGGAAGGGGAAGGGGGGAGGGCAACCACCTGCTCACTTCCAATGGTGAAGGAGCTTGCCCTACCACTTCTCAAAGTTACGCAATAATGATCGATAGAAAAATGATTTTTTACTGGGTGGATTGCTTAACTCCACGAAAATAAAAATTAAAAATTCCAACAAAATGGACTTTTCTCCAAATTATTTCACAATAATCGAGCTTGAAATTGAAAGAGGGAAGTTCACGGTGGCCATCCATCCCGGTTTTGGAGGCCATATTACACATTTTTTGGAGATCATTTAATCAGTCAAATTAAAATCCCATATTATCGTCCGATTTAAAAAAAAAATGAAGAAAAAACCAGCATCAGGGGCACCGTTTTCTAACCCCTCCCCCCAGGGTTGGCTTTTGGACTGTCCAAAACTGGTTTAGGACAGGACAGGTGGTTTTTACCGTCCAAAACTGTCTAAAAGTGTCCGAAACTGTCTTAAACTGTCCAAAACTATGCTAAAGCTAAAGCAGTGTAATCTAATCAATTATTATTTAATGAACTATTTGCAATGCATAAATATAGTTATTAATGAGGTTTAATTAATGAGTATTTGATATTGATATTTTTCTCCAAAATGTTAATTTACAAAATATTTTACTTAAAAAAATTGCCAGTAACTATTACATAAAAACTTCCTTATGTAACAGTTGGTAGAGTTATGAAAGAAAAAACACCACTACCAAGACAACTAATTTCAGTTCTATTTATAACTCAAGAGAATATTATTAAATGTGCAATATTTAGGGGCAAAAAAAAAAGTTTAATAACACTTTCTTTTGCACACATGTATAAATGTCAAAAAATTTGGTTTATAGAAGAAAAAAAAAACTCCTTCACACAAATTGAAATTTTTAAGGAAGAATTTAATTTCTACGTAACTAAATTAAAATCAGCCGCATAAATAAGTTATATATATATATATTTATACTTGAATGTTCACATTGAATAAATATATTAAATAGTTTTAAAAAAAATAATAATAATTTTGACACATTTTATTCTGTTTCTGATATTTTCTTACAGAATATAGTTTCCCAAAAAGTAGTTTTGGACACTTTTGGACACAAGAGTTTTGAACAGAACTTGTTTACCCTTTCATTTGCACGCATGCATAAACATAAAAAAATTTGGTTACTAATGTTGAAAAAAGAAAAGAAAAAAAACCTAAATTAACTCATGCATAACAATTGAAATTTTAATCAAGAATTCAACTTCTATGTAACTAGATTAAAATTAGTTGCATAAATAAGTTAAATGTTTTCATTGAATAAATGTTCAATATAAAACATTACTTTGATACATTTTATTGTTTTTTTATGTTTTATCACAGACTACAATTTTTCTAAAAATATAGTTTTGGACACTTTTGGGCACAAGGGTTTTGGACAGGAAGGTAAAAACCAGAGTTTTTACTATGGTTTTAACCCTAGTGTCCAAAACCTTGCCAACCCTGCTCCCACTTCTTTTGACCCCCCACTTTTTTTGTGCACCAACCGCCTTTGATTGGACATAAAGATTCTCAGAGCTACTATCTTACGTTTTTAAAATTTACACTTATTTTTGTGGCCAATTCATTCATTCATTTCTTAAGAAAAAATAAGTAACAATTAAACGTGATATAGAAATTTGAGAAAACACGGATAATTGTGGCAGTTTTGAATCCTTGCCCGAATCAAAAAATGATGGCACTTCTCGAATTTGTACAACCATTCTGTAAAAGGCCCCGCCAGAATTCTCCAATCGGGGCCCGGCATGTGCTAAAGCCGACTCTGGTTGCGTCTTGACTTCCGCGATGGATGCGCTCCAAAATCCCTCGCGTAAGTCGGAAATTTTGCTTTGCAAAAAGACCCATAGAACTGTGTTAAACCATTCTTCAACTGTGTATTACCGTTTCCAGCATAAAGAAAACAATTCTACTGTAATTTTTTCTTTAAAAAACAGCTGTGTTCTTCAGCATGTTACTATCAGAGATAAGAATGATGGGAGGAAAAAAAAAACTGAAATTGGGGGGGGGCGGGTTTTTTTCGAAGAGTTTTTATTCTACTCGGGAAAAATTAGCAAAATTTGAAATTTGTAGAAATTTTAAATTCAAAAAAAAAAAAAAAAAAACTTACACTTGAATGCTTTTTTTTCGTTTAAATATTCATAGTATTCCACATGAAAACATGAACTTTGTTAATGCAGCTCTAAGATAACTAATTTCTATGTACACCAAAATACTTTTATCATTGACACTGTAAATTACTTTTAAATTAAAAAAAAATGCCTTCAAAAAACACCTACGAACTAAAAAGCAAAAAATTACTGATTACACTTACATGCTATTTCCTACACAAACCTATAAATGAAATTTATTTTACAATTCCAGTACAAAAAAAGGCTAAACTAAACACTCAATTATAAAATAAACACTGATTTTAATTACTATACGATGAATTATTTTAAATACCTAACTAATTATATACGATCTCCTAATTTTTAATAACCTTTTAAAGTCGGGGCCTCATACAAACTACTACCTAACGTAACTGACAACCCACCGAATCCTGAATTATACACTAATTTAACTAAACGCGAAATTAGTCTTTAAAACTAAACCTACTCATTACGTGAAAAAAAAGGAAGAGAAAATTTAAAGATCAAGTAAAATTGACTCTTTTGATATTTACTGTTGTGGCACTTAAAACAGAGTTAATTTTTTTCCAGTAAGCAGTTTTGATTTTTTTTTCTTTTTGTACCCCTTTTTTCCTTCTTTTATCCCATTTTCTTTCCTTTTCCCCCTTTTCTTTTTTTTTGGGGAGGGGGGGGGAAGGGGGCGGCGACATAACTGACAAGGGGCCTGTCTTGGCTCTCTGCGGCCCTGCATGTAACAAATTATTTTTTTTTTAACTTCTGTTTAAAATCTGACAATTTTTTTAAAAAATCACATTTCTGTAGGAAAAAAAAACTTGATTTTACAATTGACTAAATCACCTTTAACTCAAAATTAACGGCTGATTGATGATCTTTTTTAACATCAACCAGCTGTTAACAGTAAAAGTTGATTGGTGATGATTTTCAAGATGAGAAAAGAAACTGATAACTTTTGGAAATTCTTTTTCATTTTCTCTCCAAGACATTAATTGTTACCCATCTGAAATCCAAATTAAAATTGTTGATCAATAGCAGCGGTTCTTTAATTGTGTTTCCTGGAACCCCAGAGTTCTACGAAACTTGCTTTATTTCTTTTATTTAAAACTAGCTGCATCGCTCGACTTTGCACGGTCTACCTCGAAAATAAATGTTAGCTCAAGTCAAGTGACGCATGTTCAACAATCAGGCTTAAAAAAAAAAAAAAAAAATCTGCAAAATGTCCCGACAGATCGCGGAAAAATAACCAAAAAGGAAACGAGGAAATGCTACTCAAAGAATTTGAAATTTTATCTACCTAGAAGACATCAGTCAGCAGTTTGAATAAATATAAAAAGTTTCTCTAGGGTCTGTACAATATCCGATGTTATCTACTCAGCATTTACCGTATAATCTCCATCTTGCTATTTATAACCTCGAAGGGGAACAAATGTATCTTCAATGTCTTGTCTCACAGCATCTGAAAAGTGTCTTCATCGGAAAAACAGGAAAAGAGCGAAATAAAAATATACACAACCTCTCATCTATCCCCCTTTTTACTTGTGACGAATATGTAAGCAATTCAGTTACATTAATGCTTGTTAAACAGTTAATAAGAACGACTATCCAAAATAAAATGGTAATGTTACCAAAAACACACACACACACACACGCAATCAGGGTTCGCCGATATATATATCATGATATATGTCACGATATATATCCGATATTTATTTTGAAAATATCACGATATTTTGATATTTTCGATATTTATTTTTTCAACTATGGTATTTTCAAAATAAAAGTATGTTAATCATAGTAATTTTGTTCATTCATTATTAAAAATAACCAAAAAGTTATTTACTATATTTTATAATGTATAATACATCATAAATATATCAAAGTAATAGAATATTCCTTTTTACTTGCGTTTTATATTCATAAAAATATTAGTAATGTAGCAATTTTAATTCATATTAAAAGTGCATAGTTAAGTATTTAAACATTGCTCAGAAAAAAAATTGTCTTATGACTGTGCACCAACTAATGCATATTACTTCTTTTGAATCATATCTTATATATTTAAACGAGCAATTCTTATGGGTATGTATATATTTCGTATCTCGAAAACGGCTCTAACGATTTGGATGAAATTTTGGATTTAATTGTAAATTAGCATTCTAAGTTGATCTACATCAGTGTTTTTTCTGTAAAAACGCGATTTTTTTACAAAAAAGAGTATTTCAATACGCATCAGGCAGACGATTTGCAACAATAACAATGAAAATTTGTCTCTTCTCGCTTCAAAATTTTATGCTTGCTTAAGGTTACCAGGCTTGGCTGATATTGGCCACTTTGGCTAATTTCAAACACACTTGGCTGAAAACAAATTCAAAAGCATTATGTAAGTCGATGCAAGGCTTTTTCCTTTTTTAAGTGAAACTATTGCTTGATCATCCTATTTTATTTTATTTTATTTTATTTATTTATTTTCTTTTTACACTTCAAATAGTTTAACATGTTTTCTAAATCACACATCTAAATTTTATTTCAAAGAAGTGTATGTCTTGAGATTGTTTATGTTTTGTTAAGACAGTTGTTATCATTTGTTGGAATGGTTTGTGGATCATCAGTTTTGATGGATATCATGCTGTATGTAGCATTTTTTGGCGTAAAAACTAAAAGTACTTATTCAAAAAGAAAATCTCGATTGGGATAAAATCGTGAAACGCATCATAGTATGAAAGGAAGTATTCGGTTAAAAATCGATTTCACCATAGCAAAACTAAGGTCAAAATATTTTAATTACTTACAATAAAATCGTATAGTGGAAACAAACGTAACAGATAGTTTAAAGCAAAATGTTGATTTAATTACATTCAGAATCTTCTTTGTTTGGTACTTTAGTGTTATAAGAAGGTCGAGTACATAATATTTCGTTAACGTGAAGCTTTTCAAGTATATTTGGAAAAGTATTGAACCTTAAAAAAAAACACAATTTGACAAAAAATTATTCTTTTAAAACCGAGCGAGGCTCGGTCGTCCAGGTACTAACTGTAAATGTAGCTAATAGAAGAAAAATGATTAAAACAGCTAATGGGAATTTAACTCCATTCAAATTAAAAGAAAAGTGAACTGAAATATTAGGTATAAATAATGAAAGGAACATTAATTTTAAGTCTACATATTGCAACTATCATATAAGAAATTAAAGAAAGATTTGAGGATGCATTTACTATTTTGAAGACTTGTGTTTGTGCTAATGGAAAAATCGGATATACAAAATATCCGATATATACCAAAATATCGGATATTTTCGATATTTTTGAAAATGTCATGATATTTTTGAGCCCTGCACACGATGCTAAATTTTGTTTTGCTTAATGATTTATATTATCTCCGAAATTAACACAAAAATTTCAGAGCTTTTCAAATTCTGACGATTGCACTTTATTCTTTTAACAAATTAGACATTTTGTTACCTTACTCAATTTTTCAACCCGAGGCTTAATTTTACTGAACTACTTCCTCAATTTCTCTGTGCATATCGAGAAAAAATGTTTTCTGCCATACAGAAACTACACTTCTTTTCTTCAAATGATAAAAGTCTTTGATAAAAATACACATTTGAGAGTCGTACAATGTACAGGGTGACAAGAAATAACCTAGACGCACTTGATACATTATGATTTTAAAGCTAATGAAAATTTTTCGACCAAACTTCAAAATGTATATATGAATAGATTATTTCATCTAATATATTTAAAATTTTTCAAAAAGCTATAATATGGACCAAACAGAATAATCCATTGGGTTCAAATCTGGGGGATACGGTGACTATGTTTAAGTTCCAATGAAGTTGGGAAAATGTGTCTTGCCCAATCTTGGAGTGCCTTTAGCTCTGTGTGCAGTTGCGGAATCCAGTTGGAAGGTCAATCTTTCGCTTCCAAGAACTTTTGCGATTAAAGTAAGACAACATCTAAAATGAGTTTGCGGTATGTTTTTTGATTTATATTTATCCCTTGATCATCAAAAACAAGTGGTGTTTTCGAACTAGCACATATCCTACACCAAACCATTACAGATTGGTGTCGTTGACGCCGGTCAACAATGCAAGAAGGTCTTTGAAACGAGGGCGTATGCTAAACCTCAAAAAAATTTGGCGATTCTAAAAAAAATCCTTGTGCAAGGAATGGGATAAAATATCAGTGAGTGAGTTGCGACACAATGCCGAAAATTTTGTGACACGTTTGAAGCTCTGTATAAAGGCTAAAGGTAGCTACATTAGAAATTTCTAAATATATTAGACAAAATAATGTATTTCTTCATATTTATTTTGAAATTAGGTCGTAATATTTTCATTAGTATTAAAGTTACAATGTATCATGTGTGTCCAAGTTATTTTTTTGCCACCCTGTGCATTACTCAACTTTAAATCCTGTATATACTGAAATAGGGAAAAAAAATTCTAAATTATCAACAAAACTTTGTCTCTAAACTTTTTTATTGAAGGGAAAAAATGAAATTTTAGACCAGCCCCTAAGAAACTTTTACGCATGCGTTGGATCTCCAGAAGGCTTTTTTTTTTTAAATGCCTAGCCATTTTGAATCTCTTTGCATTCGCGTCTCCACTGAACATTACGTATTTTGTTATTGAAACGCATTAGATAAATTGTCTGCAAAGAAAGTTGACGGTATTTTCCAAGCGAATTCCTGTCTTTCACAAACGTTAAACCCCTTCGTGTATTACTTGTATGAATACCTGGAGGTAAATTACTCACGAAAATTGCATTTGCTAATGGCTTTCAGATGGGCATCAGGACATATTTTATGGAAATAATAACCTGTTTTCTCAAAATAAGTTGGGTGATTATCATTCCAGTAAAAATATATTTATATGCAGAATTGTAAGTCTTCATTACTAAGAACTGAAGATCGGAGAGGAATATTCACACATAGTAATGTAATTACAAAGGGCAAGCTATTTCAGATGAATGCCAGTCATGACATGTTAGGGTTGTATTACTAGATGAAGGCATAAATACGTCAAGAACCTCTGGATCTCTGGGGTTCCCATGAGAAGGATTGCTAAAGGCTCCGCAAGTGGTAACAAGCAATATAACATTTTAAACTTGCGAGTCAACTACTATGCGTATCAGATCCACAGAAACCCTTTGGAACAGCGTTTTTCAACCTTTTTTGACCGTCGGACCGGCAAGAGCTTTTGAAAAAAAAATCGCGGACCAGATTTTTTCCTCTTCTTTCTTTCTCTCCTCTTCTCTCTCTCTCTCTTTTTTTTTTCCAAAAAAAAAAATAAATAACTTGAGGATCGTTAAATACTTGTGAAAAAATATTGCGAAAGACTGAGGATGATTTTCTGTTTTTACAAAATATGTAAATAGATCAAGATATATATATATATATATATATATATATATATATATATATATATATATATATATATATATATATATATATATATATAATATAAATATATATATATATATATATATATATATATATATATATATATATATATATATATATATATATAAATAAAAATCTCGTGTCACGATGTTTGTTCGGGGTAAACTCCGAAACTACCCGACTGATTTTTATCAAATTTCATACCTATGCGTCATTTGGTCCAACTTAAAAGATAGGATAGTTTTTATAATTTTTTATTGCAAATTTCATATTAATTATGCAATAATAGTGTGAATTAATTGTTTAGTTCTAAAATTTCTTAATAGATGGCGTTGTAAGTTAATTAATCGATATAACTCTAACATCTTATGACTTACTGCTAAAAACACCATGATAAAAAAACTCAGATATGCTGCTTAGAATTTCCATATAACGTTTCGGGATATTACAGGTTATTATTTACTTCCTGAGAAAATCAACTATATTTTTCAAAACGTTTCCTTGAATTGCTACAAATTGCAGTTTTCACACCGTTGTGAAAAGTATTTTTCTCCACCAGTATCAAGATTAACTAAACGTATTTAATAGGTGTATCGGTTTCGGAGCGAGTACGGTTTGTCTAGATTGACTCAACACAAAATGAGTGTGAGAAGATATTTGGATCACGAAGCTTTGCAAGAGTTGCAAAGGAGTTACATTCGAGCTACTTGCTTGAGAGTCTGTCTTCGCGTTGGCAATGCGTGTATTAATGCTTTGAGAGCTTTCTTAGAAAAGCAGGAAGATTCCATGCTATTATATTAAACCTGCGTTAGGCTTCTCTGAAGGTGCCAGAATCATAACTGCCTTTAACCAAGAAGACAGCTGAGTTCTTCAAAAATATTCCAGGTTAATTTCAGGAAGGTTAATGAACTTAAGCAAAAAACAATTTTTTTTCTTTATTTTGTTCCCCAAGAGATTTTTATTATTATTAATTCTTGCAAAGATACGTTCGCAACAGAAAATTGCAGTGAAAATTGCATCGTCAGGCATTGCTGCTACTTTTTCTAGATGGTAGACGAACAGCATATTCAACTTTAAAGTTGCCTATTAGATATTCATAACAAACTAAACGCAATGTGTAACTTTAAAGAAAAAAAAAAAACGTGGTATGGCTGTAGTGTTGCAAGAGAGTGAAATTATAATTTGGAATAAGTGTATTATGGCTCATGAGTAAAAGCATTCCTTCGAAGCACATCCTAGGATTGTGCAAGATTTGAACGGCAACGATAAACTTTTAGGCGAAATCATCTGAATACTGTCTAGGGACTTCCGGCAGACATTACCAGTTATTCCGATGAAATCAACGCATGTTTAAAACAATCGTTTTTATAGCGTAATGTCGAGATAATGCGATTGGCCATGAACATGCGAGTATAAACGCAAAATAATCTAATCGTATAAGTCTTTTCTAAGCAACTGCTGAGTATTGGAAACGGTGAAATTGAACTGTATCAAAATATACAGTACAACAAATAGCCAGACAATTTACACTGCCGTTGAGACGAAAAGTGAACTAATTGAGAGTCTATTCCCAGATAAATTTAATTTTTTAAAAATCATAATTGCCTCTGTAATCGCGCTGGTTTTGTAGCACAATTTTGTTTTTGATAAACATTCCCGAACAGATAGGAATATTTGTAGATCGTCAATTGTTGACTGTCAAATACTTATCCCGATGCATGTCGCAAATTGTATTTATTGGGCGCACAAAGTCATTGGGAGTTGACACTTTCTAATGCAGGTTTGACATAAGGAGAAACAGTATTCGTCAACTGTTTAAAACAATTTTGACGACATACTATCCAACACAATCATTATTTTTTAAGGAGAAACTATATAACTTTCACGTTTGAAGACGTATTTCATAAAGTTTAACAAACACACAAATGTCCAAATCCAGATTTTACACCAGAGATGAATATGAAGCTTTAGTTTTAACTGAAGGTTTTTGCGTTTCAATTTCAAATTTGCCACTTAGTTATTATGATATGCCGTCACATGATAGTTGGGCCACCGACTTAGTTAACACTGATTTGCAACGTATAACAACAGAGCAATGACTCTGTCTTAGCTAAAATTATTGCGAATAATGAGCCATTACTGACGGCTGGAAAAAAAACTCCCCATTGATGCTGAAGAAGTCTAATACATTTGTCGATGAAAACAAAGCAGTAAACATTCCAACTGAATTTTTCAGTTCCCTGGATACACCAGGAATGCGACTACACGATTTCCGGTTGAAAATTCGCTCAACAATTTATTCTTTTTCGCCATTTAAACCCACCTAAATTACGCAACGGTACACGTTTCTTCATCAAAAGTCAACAATTGTGTCGGGAAAGTTTAAAGGAGAAATGTTTGTGTTTCCACGTAATCCATTAATAGCGTCATAATTTTCAAACACATTTGAAAGGTTTCAATTTTTGATTCGTTTAGCTTTTGCAAAGACCATAAATAGATTTCAAGAACGAACAATGTCTTCTTTCGGTTTGGACTTGAAACATAAATATTTCTCTTATGGGCAACCATATATCGCCTACTCACACGAGGAAAGTTATCATACTTTTCGTATTAGTAAAAGACTGGTAAAGCAAGAACATTGTGCAGAGCTTAGTGCTTAGACAGTTTTCAGTTTTCAAATAATAGAAACAATAGTTCGAAGTCAATGTTATCTACTTCATTGAAAATATTTAATTTTTATATGTTTTTAATTTAGTTAGTGTATTTTGTAAAGAAGTTATTGATTACAAACTATAGAGAAAGCTGAGGCGAATAAAATGTAGTGTAGAATCTAAAAGTGTATGGTGGTTTACGCTTAGTTTCTACATTCGGTTGTTTTGCAATTAGTTTCGATATTTATTATCACTTTCAAGTTTTTTTTTTTTTTTTTTTTTTTTTTTTTTTTTTTTTGCGGAAGTCATACTTACAAAATTTACCAAGCATAAGTATAGTGCTTTTTCCATAGAAAATTTAGTTAGTACTTACTGAATTCAATAAGTACTTTCTTCAGCCTGCACTGTAAAAGAAAAAAAAATCCGAAACATTACTGAGTAAAAATTTTCGATACTTGCTTGCAGTTCTGGCTAAGCTTCGGCTATGTTTCAATTACTGCTTATAGAAGTTCCTTAATAAATCAGAAAGGTGCTAAGCTTTTTTTTTTTTTTGTATCCCTTCCTAAGTTTACACTAAAGTTGCAGAAACACGACTAACTTCAAACGGGAAGATCTTCGAATTTTTCAAGAGGCTTCCGAGATGATTTCAGGAAGGTTATTAACTTTTATCGGAGAACTTTCCGGGTTTTGGCATGACATGTTACTAGCAGAAATTGGCCACATCAGCTGCCCATAATTTTCCAGGAACATTTGTGAATCGTTTTTACATTGAATCACTCCCATTATCAATCTCATATGTTTTAAAATCGGCTATACTATTTTAAGCTTTATTAAAAATATTTATTTGATTCTATCAAGATAATGAGTAAAAGTTTATTTTAATCCTATTTCTTTGCCACAGCTACGCGTGGCTGGGTCAGCTAGTATATATATATACACATATAATTAGAACTTTACTTGGTGTTCAAGCAAAAAATATTTAAATATTAAGGATAAGATAAGTAATTATTATGATAATCACCAGAAGTGATGATCATTGTTAAAAAATCATAGAAAAGTACGAAAATTAATCACAAAATTTCCGTAAAAGATGTCTTACAGGATTTTTTTTAATGGTGTTTTCTGTTTTTGAGTAAGGAAACCTTTTCAACTTGAACAGCAAAAATATCAGAGGACCGGTCAAATTTTTCTGCAGACCAGAGCCCAGTCCGCAGGAACACCGGTTGAGAATCGCTACTTTAGAAAATCCTTAAAAAGGCCTCATTTGCTTTGAAAAATTGAAGGGCCCTTAGAAACACCCTCTCTATTTTGTCCTTAAAAATCTTTAATTGCCCACATCTGCGTTGAGCTACCTACCGTATGCAATCAAATACATTAAGTTTTTTGATGTTATCTGTTTCTAAACTTTTTTGAGTATGATGTCTGTTCTGATTCAAGTGCCAATTGGATTTATGCACAAAAGTATTTTTTTTTCTTTAGTACATTTTTGAAATCCAGCCAATTTTCCAGTTTTTGTCGCTGCCCCAGCAAAAATGACTAATTCTGGCATTTTTTGCCGGAAAAACGACCTCCCCTAATGCAAAGGTTTTCATTTCATATTATTTCAAAAATCGAAGGGCTTTTTGTGATGGTGTGTCAACGACGTGACGTTATTCACTTGACTCATTGCTGTTTAAACGCTGTTGCAGCAACAGGAATTACCGGATTATCATGTTGAGAAATTATTACATGATTTATGTTAAAATTGATAAAAATATAAATTGACGTTTATATACTTACCCTCATTACTTTGATTAGTGAAATATAACACAAGGTTTCCGACAAGTCCTTGACCAGGTTCGCCAATATATATCACGATATATATCCGATATTTATTTTGAAAATATCATGATATTTTGATATTTTCAATATTAATTTTTTCAACTTCAGTATTTTCTATATAAAAATTATATTAAGCATAGTAATATTATTCATTTATTATTAAAAATAACCAAAAAGTTTTGTACTGTATTTTTATGATGTATTAATATATCATTTACCCATAACAAAGTAATATACTATTCCTTTTTTATTTTATATTCATACAATTTTTGATAATGTAACAATTTTAATATTAAAAGTGCATAGTTAAGTATTAAACGTTGGTCAGAAAAAAAAGAAAATATTTTATGACTGTGCACCGACTAATGCATTTTTTATTCCTGAATCATATAACTGTGTAAAAGTAGTTAACAGAAGAAAAATGATTAGAACATCTAATACTAAATTAACTTAATTAAAATTGATAAAAAATGTAAAATGAAATATTAGATATAAATAATGAAAGAGACCTTAATTGTAAGTCTACAACCCATATTGTAATAATAATATAGGAAAATTAAGAATGATTTGAGGACGCATTTACTATTTTGAAGACTTTAGTTTGTAGTATTGTTAGTAATCATTAAAAATATCGGATGGATATCAAAATATCCGATCGATATCAAAACATCCTATATATATCAAAATATCGTGATATTTTGAACCCTGCCCTTGACACATCTTAAAAATTCATAGAAAAGCAACAAATTGTAGTATCAATATGAGGTGTGGCCATAATACTTTATAGGATCAAGAATTTTTTTATCACATCGTAAAAAAAGAGAAAAAAGTTAAAGAAGAATATCTATAAGTATTCGCTGTATTGTCACAGTAAGAGTATGTTTTTCTTACTGCGTGATGGTACAGCCGACAATGTAAATTACTTTTTTTTTAATACGTTATAAAAATTCTTGAACCTGTGAAGTATTACGGCTCAAGCTGCATATTGATACGACAATTTGTTGCTTTTCTATGAATTTTTTTTAATGTGTCAAGGACTTTTCGTACATTCTGTATAATTGTAAGGGTATTTACTAGCTGTAACACTTATCAAAAGTTAAAATGTTTTTTAAAGTATGTCTTGTTATAAATACTCAGATTATGGGTGCTTGAACGTGTTTGGGGCTAATTCCCAGGAAAATGCCCATCTATAAATAACCTGTCCGCTGGGCATTGGCCCGATCTCAAGTCTTCAAATGATAATAATTTATAAGATAATTTGTCTTGTTAGTATTTAACTCGATTTTTAGTTAAAATGTTCTTGATTTATGCTTTGCCCGATGACGCGCCTCTTGACGTTTCTTCAGTCATTTCATTGCGTCAACATTTCTCATGATTACGCTTTTGTTTACAATAAACAATGATATGAGAGAAAATGGTGGGAGGGGGAGGAGTACGCTCTCCTTTGCGTGCGTTTTGAATCTTCCGTACTTTCCTCAAGGTCAAGAAAATCTTACGTAAGAAGAGGGGAGGTGCCAAAAAAAAAAAAAAAAAACACGAAACATGTTCTTATTGCTGTTTTTGTTTTCCGCTTCGCTCCAGCAAGAAGCGACGAAGCGTAAACACTGAGAAGAGCCGGCGCTTTGGCTTCAATCCTAAATATAGGCTGCACGAAGATTTTGATGAAAAGTTCCGTTTCGTTGTTATGCAGTCTGATATTTCGTTTAAAAATAGTTGTTAGTTTCCGGATTGAAAGACATCAGTTCCACAAATAAATTAGTTGTAAGAAATAAATGTTCTTATGTTGGCCTTTTTGTTGTGTCTATATTCGCTATGAAAGCGAAACCAAAAAGAGGAAGAAAGTAAATTCGCAAAGCGATAATTTATTTCAAAAAGAGTAAGATAAATGCCAAGAGAGTATAAGTCGTCCCCTTAAGTGGACTCGGTATTTTTGCAAAACAAATGCGTTTAAATAATGTCGTTTGTGTATCAGTTAGAATATTTGTCTTGTTTTAACAGGGAAGTACAGTCATTCGGGGTATCTTTGAGACGGTTCGGATACCTTTGCGCCACCTCATTTCTTTTTACTTTATTTGACTTAGGGGGGAAAACACCAAGGAGTCCCAGTAATGCATTCTTGCTGGCGAGATCATAAAATAAGATTTCTGCTCTTAATGATTTCAAAATTTACTATAATACAAAAAATATGAAGGGGTGCTACGTTATCCAGACTGATTAAAACATACTCGGGATGATTTTTCCGATGATGAAGCTAAAAATGCTGTTTAAAAAGACAAGCCATTAACTTTTTTTTTTTTGTCTAAATTGTTCTTTGGCTCTTTTTGATCAAAAGAAATACTGAATACCGGCATTCCACTATTAACTCTATTTTGCGTTAAGTTATTTTTGCCTTATTTAATTAAAATTCCAATTATTGTTTAGAGTTTTGATTGTTTTTGGATGTAGAGAATGATTTTTGTTGTGGTTGGGGTTGGAAATTAATATGTTAAGTTTTATTATTTTATTTTATAAACGGTATGAAATGAAATCAATTGAGTCTTGTTTGAAATATTTTTTTGTGCAGAGAATAGGGTCTAGAATTTTTTTAGTTCTCTTTTGCATCCATTTCATCGCCTTTCCATTTTTAAATAAATTAAATAATATGCTGATACTGGTAGCAAAAATGCTAAAACATGTTTCATTTCATTCTTACACATTATTTCTACATCTAAGAGGCAGTCATGACAATTTTGGCTGGAAATACATTTATTAAGTATCCATGAAGCCCTTCTGAAACTGAATTCTTGCAATTTTTCAATGTCTACCTAGAATGGGATGCAATTGAATTTAAGTTTATTTTCGTATTTTGATTCTGTACACTCGCATGTAAGATGCTTTGGAAGCTGTTTGTGCAAAACCAACTTCTAAAAAAGTTTCATGATTGTTTTGATGATGTCTTGGCGGATTTTATATACCCCTTTTGTTCCCTTTATTAGTTAAAATACTAGATTTTTAAGTAATAATATAACTGGAAACTAGGGTTGGGGGCGTGGGGGGGGGGTAGGGTACATTTTTGTGGGAAACCACATAGGAAACTGGTGAAAATTGTTCTGGCAAAAATACATTTTTGCAAATGTTTGCCAAAGTGGCTAAATTAACTCAGACTTTGGTTGTAACTTTTAGAAATAATACCAATTTGGCTATGTTACTAGAATAGTATGAATTTGAAAAGAAAAACTATGATAAATATGTAATACAAATAAAGTATAACTTCACTTATGAAAACTAAAATAGTTTGATCTAATGGGGTGGTTTCTATCAGTCAAAAGTACTACTTTTAGTCATTGAAATGGACACAATGAACAAAAAAAAAACATGGACCTAGAAAATACTTTTATTTTCCCAACAGTTTTTATTAATTGACTAGCCTGCGTGCCCGGCGTTGCACGGGCTACTTAAAAAATGAAAGAGCTGTTCAATTGATGTTTTTGTATTATTCTGACATCAGTTTCTAAAGCGCTAAGGAGTAAATAATTACGCGTAATGCAAGGTTTGCAAAACACCAGTAGAGCATATTTTTGGCAAAAACCTCTTTAACGTTAATCATATTTATCAATAATTCAAGTTATGAGTATTTTCAATTAGCACAAAAGATGAAAATATATGCATTCTCAACTATAATATGTGCTCACTTTAAACTGAATTAAATCTGATAGAATATATCTGAAATATTTATGTACAATTACAATCAGCTTTTTACATAAAATGACACACACTTTTTTGTTGATTACGGAAACTAAAGCACCAAGACTTATTAAATACCAATAAGCATTAATTTAATATCAAGCCATCAGATTCCAATTAAGCTTTAGTTAAAATCCTTAAAAACAATATTTTTTGTTCAACTCTGTTTCACTTAAAGAAATCCAAACAATCTTAATTTAACGTGTTCTTTTAACGATACAAACTGTATTGCAAAAATCGAAACAGGAAGGAAAAAGAGATTTATTACAATTCGAAAACTCACCCATGTGACGGAAAAAAGTCCAACAAAATAAACATAATTAGTCACACATCCTAAATGTACCCAAATATGAGGCCGGTGAATGATAAACTTACACTTCAATCAATAAACATTACTAAAGAAACATTTTTCATATGCTGAAAAGCGTTAAGAACGTTGAATGTGAAAAAATAAGAAAGGACAGACGAGATAAATGTCCGAATAGAGCAACCAATTTTAAACTAATTAAAAATGAAATTCTAGATGGAAACGTTGTTTTAAGATTTGGACAGCAGCCAAAAAAATATCTTTTGACACAATTATTAGAATTTTATTTGCTCACCCATATGCAAAATGGCAACAGGAAAGAAATAAAAATTCCTGAATAGCGTTATGTTAATTAACGTTTTAATTAATATCTCCGCTAATTAAAGTCGTACAATTATGAGATTGGTCCTATTGTTTTCTTTGGAAAATTTCGAAGTGATCGGTATCTCGTTTGACTCCCGATTCGCAGTGGTTCTCGAGAAGATCGATCTTCAGACAGACAGACAGACAGACGGACGCGAACAGATTTTAATATTATAGTGGATTTTTTTAACTGTCCGATTTTTCAAACAAGGCATGGACTTTATGACGTCATAAATGATGCACTTTGCCGCATCTTTCTACCAACCATATCGTTGCCAATACACGTGAGTTAAGATGCGAATTAAATATTTTGCACTGTGAATGGCAACATGGAATGGCATTTCATCATTTGTGATGTCATCGGCAAGAAATGTAAACAATGAAAGCACAACGATTTAAGTAATTTTTTTTAAATATTAAACTTAAACAAATTATTTAAAAAATGGTTAGATCCTATGTTTTTAAGCATGTTCTTTCAGAAAAAAATACTTTTAAAATTTGGGAAACGACCCCATTATAGTTCAATTGATTCTCTTTATCGGAACACATTTTTTTTTTCCTTTTAACATTGCATCACAAAAGTCAAGTTTTCAAACCTTATCTATTTCCAACCTTTTTCGAATTGTTTTTGTGTTATTTCAAATTATTTTATCAGTTTAAAATCATTAAAAAACCTAATTAAGCCTCAATTGTATGTTTTGATTTAAACCTCAATTGGATTATGTGTACATTTTTGAAATCGAGGCAATTTTCCAGTTTTTCCCATTTTTTACGAAGTACACTGATCGACATTGAAAATGCAACACCAAGAAGGAGTGGTCAGAAAGTGATGAAGTTTGGAAAAAAGACAGAGACAGCAAGGAATAATAAATGATCTTAATTTCAAAATGATAGGCAGAGTACAGAGCGAGAACGACGTCGACTCAGTAGGCTGTAGGACCACCGCGTATAAGCGATACACGAAGAATTACGTCTAGGCATAGAGTCAGTAAGGGTGCAGATGGTGTCCAGAGGGATGGTTCTCCATTCCCTTTCAACCATTTGCCACAGTTCATCTTCTGAACGAGGCAGGGACAGAGTTCCTCAAACGGCGTCTAATCACATCCCACACATGTTCGATTGGTGACAGGTAAGGAGAGTATGGTGACTAGGGAGGCATCTGTGTGCTTTGGAGAGCATGTTGGCAGATGCGAACACTGTGTGGTCGGGCGTTATCCTGCTGAAAAATTGCATTAGGTATCCCTTGAAGGTAAGGGATTGCCACCGGCCGCATCACATTATCCAAGTATTGTTGGGCCGTCATAGTGCCCTAAATACGAACTAGAGGTGATATGGAATTGTACGTAGTTGCGCCCCAAACCATCATGCCACGTTGTCGGGCGGTGGGACTTTCCACAGTTACTGCCGGATTAGATCTGACTCCACGTCGACGCCACACACGAATGCGGCGACTATCACTGGATAAACAGAAGCGGGATTCATCTGAGAACACGACATTTCGCCATTCTGTCATCCATGTCGCTCTAGACCGGCACCATATTAAACGTTGTTGTCTATGTTGTGGGATCAATGGCAGTCTTCTTAGCGGACGCCGTGATTGCAGACCACGTGCGACCAAACGACGGGAAATGGTTCTGGTTGACACGGGAACATTTAGGGTATCTTGCACCTGCTGTAGAATCGAGGAACAAGTGACTTGTGGATCTGCTACAGCTTGTCGGTGGATGCATGGATCCACGCGTTCTGACGTCACTCTGGCTGCCCCTGCACCCCTCAATCCTGCCATATTTCGTTGTTCCAACCATCTTCGGCACAGCCGATGCACCGTGCTCGCATCCATGTGGGTACTAGCTGCGATTCGACGTACGAACCAACCTCCCCTTCTCAGTCCGATCACCATACCCCTCGTAAAATGGTCTATCTGCTGGAAGTGCCTTCGTTGATGGCGGCCAGGCATTCTCTCGTGTTACACGTGTCCTCCAAAACAAAAACAAAATTTCTTCGATAATTCTCCAATCAGAAATAACGACACGAATATTGCCCATTCTGCAAGTTCCTTCCATTATATCTTATTTCACGTGCGTCGGAGAGCTGCACATTTCACATCATTTACATAACTCAGTGATGTACGTTTACTCTAAAATTTGCATTAATTTCTGAACACTCCTTCTTAGTGTTGCATTTTCAATGTCGAGCAGTGTATTTTCCAAATTTTGCCTCAGTCCTGGAAACCCTGTTAGAAAGTCGTTATATCAGTGCTTTGTTTTTATTAAGGAAAAACTGACACAACTTTCGTTAGTTACAAAATTATAAAATACTTAAGGTTTTCAAACCTTGACAGAAAAATTCATTAGTGTCAACTACCAAACGATAAATGTCAATAGAATAAATTTTCGAAGAAAAGAAGTGAAATATGGTACATTAAGAAATGTTCTTTGCAGTCTTTAAAATGTCTTAAATTTTGTATTATAGTAATCTCTAAAAAAGGCCCTATTTTCAAAAACTATCGAAAGGCCAAATTATTGTTACTGGGTACATAAGTTTTTTTTAGTTTTGACGATCATCGCTGTTAAATTTATAATTTTGATCAGCGTAGCAAAATGAAGTTTTTCAATAGACTTTAAAAAAATTTTATTATGCTTCTGATGCCTTCAATTTGTAAACGCGACATTTTTTTGCACCGATAATAAAAACTGGATTTATGTTCATTAAGTTTTGTTGATAAGTTTTTCTCTTTACTTTCTATTACTTTTTTTTTCTAAAACCTGAGTTTAAAAATTTTTAAACGAAATTCCAAGATTATTTCGAGTCTGTTTTTCCTAGTATTATGAAATTAAACGGTAGATCACTGATAATATTTTATTTTTTGTATCAATTTAATTTGTTTTAATCTATGCACAATATTTGTGAACTTTGAGAAAACTTGAAATCCAAGATAATAAATCGGATAAAAATTACGGTTAAAGTCGAAGAAACGGTTTTAACAATAAAAGTGCAGTAGCTATGCACGAATTAATGCTTTGGCCATGATCATAGTGATGAAAAATATTTATTGATCACAAAATGAATTGATAATGTACATTCAAATGCAAGTATATACGTGAGGTTATTTATGATTGAATACAATATTTTAGTATTTGATGTTTTTCCACGCGAAAACATTTAACGCCATTATGTTTGAACTTTGCTCTTGAGGAAATCATAAGAGCACATTGACGTTTTCTTAAAAAGTAATTATTTAAGTTTTTCGAATCCAAAAAGACGACTTCTTTGTTCCTAAACCGTTGAAAACTGCTCATCCATGAAGTGTTCCAAAGAATGAGTATTTTGCGTGGGTTTGAAGTATTCGGCTGAACTTTAAGATCAATGGTACTACTGTCTCTGTATGATATATGGCGGCACGTGGGCACTTCATTTTAAGGTGAATTAAAAGTTCGCTTATCCTTTTATCAAGTAGAACCATTCATTTATCAAAGCAGCCTGAACGGTGCGTCTTGTAAAATGAGCGAAGTTGTGGAGAACTCTTTCATCATCAACTCGAATGTTAGACCTTTTACAGATCAAAGCTGCAGAAAAAAAGTTCTACTACAATGTTCTTAAATTTTATTATGTACAATAATATAAGTGGCAACCAGAAACATTTTCGACGCATTAAAAATCGGAATACACCTGCAAAAAAAAAAAAAAAAATCAAATCGAGGAGAGTTTTTTATTTTATATTTTAAATTTAAAATATAGAGAAGACGAGCTTTCAAATGGGGGAAGAAAAGTGCTACAGAAAAGATCTTTTCGACTGTTATGCTTTACTTCATAGTTATTTATGTTTTGTTTAAATTTACTCAAAAATTAGGGAGTGATAACTTAAAACTTTTATTTTCATCGCTGATGTACTTTTTACTTCTAATTGCGCAAATGTTCGAAAAAGAGTATGTGATTTCCAACGTGTTCGATAGTATATGAATGCACAAAAATGAGATCGTTTGCAGAATGGTGTGGTTTCCTTCAATCAAAAGTACTACTTTTAGTCATTGAAATGGATAGAATAAGCAAAAAAAAAAAAAAAAAAAAAACATGGGCCCAGAAAATACTTTTATTTTCCCAACAGTTTTTTTTTTTAAATTAATTTTTTTAAATGTCCGATTTTTCAAACAAGGCGTGGTTTTGATGACAGCACAAATGATGCACTTTGCCGCATCTTTCTACTACGTTTCCACGTTATGATAATCAAGCAGCGCATTAAAATTGCATTCTACGCTTCCTACCAACCATATCGTTGCCCATTCACGTGAGTAAAGATGCGAATTAAATGTTTTACACTGTGAATAGCAACACTGAATGGCATTTCATCATTTGTGATGTCATCGGCAGAAGCCGTAAACAATGAAAGCCCTCCGATTTAAGTAATTTTTTAAAAATATTAAACGTAAACAAGTTTATCAAAAAATGGTCAGATCCTATGTTTTTAAGCCTGCTCTTTCAGAAAAATCTTTTAAAATTTAGTTTTTCTATACAGTGTGTGTCTAATGCGTTCCTGGAATTTATTGAACAATCCCCCCCCCCCCAAAAAAAGCCAAATTTTTACTTGTTTGCTAAGTTTATATGATATGTTTATGGAAGCTCATCGTTATGAATGCGCGAAGTTCTATTCATGTGAAGTTCGGGATAGGCGAAGTTTTAGATACGCGAAGTTATGAATGGGCAAAGTTTTGTCCACGCGAAGTTATGAATTGGCAAAGTTTTGTCCACGCGAAGTAATTGATCGGTGCAGTTTTGGCCGCGAAGTTTTGACCCCAAATCGTTTAGCATTTAATATGACGATAAATAAATCACAGGGCCAAACTTTTAAAAAGATGTGTTTAGTTTTGAATGAACCAGTTTTTAGCCATGGGCAACTATATTTGGGATTTTCAAGGGCACGTTCTTTTCAGTCGGTTTCTGTGGTAGCTCCAAAAGATGAAGTATTCAATTGCGTTCACGAGGAAGTGTTCAGTGGTTGAGTTGTGCAAAACTCATGCTATTTAAGTTTTCAGAGCACGCTGCTCTCAGAAAAAGGGTAAAATTGCCTACATTTGCTCAAAGTGTAAATTTTGTAGTTTAGATTTTAATTTTTATACCAGGCTATTTATACAACACTTAGTAAATATGTCTATAAATAATAAAGTATTAGAATGTATGCCTGGAGTTGAAACTGTTTTCAAAGCTGATATAAGTTTTCGGAGCACCCTGCTCTCAGAAAAAGGGTAAAAGTTACCTACATTTGCTTAACGTGTAATTTTTATAGTTTACATTTTAGTTTTTATACCGTGCTGATTGTACACATTGAATAATCACTACTAGACTACAGCAGTGTTGCCAGATGGTCAAATCCATATTTCCCCAATTCCCTTCCAACTTTTCCCCAAAAAGCGATGTTTTCTACCAAAATTCCTCAAATGCAAAAATTATTTTTCTACTAATATTTTCATAAAATGAATCGACTTCCTCTAATATTTTTGTCTCTTGAAAAAATTTTCCCCAAATAGCAAAATTTTCTTATAAAATTCCCTAACTTTTTTTTTCTTCACATTTTCGTTTTTTTTTTTTTTTTTTGGTCTTCTTTATCTTTATCTTTACTAATAATAAAGCTGAAAGTCTCTCTGTCTGGATATCTCTGTCCGGTTCTCTTTCTGTCTGTCAGGATCTCTAACGCGCATGTAGCGCCAAGACCGTTTGGTTGATTTTCATGAAATTTGGCAAAGAATTAGTTTGTAGCATGGGGGTGTGAACCTTTAAGCGATTTTTTGAAAATTTGATTTTGTTCTTTTTCTATTCCAATTTTAAGAACATTTTCCCGAGCAAAATTCTCATAAGATCGACGAGTAAATTACCAAGTTATCATAACGTGGAATCGTAACGTGGGCAATCCAATTGGTGAGAAATTCATTATGCATTATTTGTAAATATACAGGGGACCAAAAGACCTTTTAATTTTCTACTACGGGCAAAGCCGTGCGAGTGCCACTAGTCATAAATACAAGCGCCTGACCGAGAGATAAGAAATAACCAAGTATTTTTTTCTACTCGCATTTACTACTCTGCTTCTGTATGTACATTTAAACTATGATTTTTGTATATATTTATCCAAGAACACTCTTCATTACTTATTTTTACCTGTTTCACGTATCAACTAGTTACTCACGCAGAACATTAATGCGAATTCCATAGCATAGTATTGCACATAATGCGAAATCCATAAAGTTGAGCAAAGCTAACCCAACGCTGTTTGATACAAACTATGTTCCCACTACTTCTTGACGCGAATTTAAATACGAAAAAAAAAACTTTTTTCGCGAGGTTTTTTTTTCCCCCGGTTTTCCCAAAGGAAAAAAAATTTCCCCAGTGAATTCCTCTCAAAACCCATTTCCCCAAAATTTCCCCAAAGAGCACCAGATTTCCCCAAAATGGGGAAATTCCCCCCAATCTGGCAACACTGGACTACAGTATTGTAGTTTCAGGTGGGCGAGCGGAACAAGCTTGGATCCCGAAGGGATCCGCATGAAACTGCGAAGCAGTTCCAGGGGTTGACGAGCGATAGCAAGCTGGGGGCGATAGCCCCCTAGTTTCATCATAAAAAGAATTCTATAGAGCATCGTATCAATATTCGGCAAGGCCACTGAATATTGCATATTTATTAAAACAAGAGCTCGACATAAAAGTTCTCTAAAATTAGCAAAATGGCACACGGTCTTGAGAGAGGGCTTGTCATAAAATAGATCATGTAAGAAGTGATATAATTATCCTGTAGTCTAGATAGTTTACGTAAACGGTACAATGGTTGTCGTTTATTTAAATAATCGATATTCCAAGTTTCGCACCCTTTGAAAATACCTATTCGCTAGTTCCGTTATACAAGGACAGGTAATTGCTACTTTTTCAGCCCCATCGTTCAGTCGGTGAGGCTCAAATTAAAAGAAACGAATTGGCGCAACGTTACCCTGAATGAATTGCGTGCCTCCTCACCATTCGCAGACGAGACCCCGCCGAGACAGTGCGAGGGCGAGAATGTGGATTGGAACTCTTTGCTCGGCGCGCGGTGCCTCGCCTCGTGGCGTCTCCATTTTCAACGCGAAGGCAGCTGTCTGCCGCGCAGATTTTGCTTTGTTTTCCGTGTTCAGCAAGCATAGCTCTTTTCTTCACTGTTCATCATGGCAAAAGTATTGTATGGAATAACTCTTTGAAATTAAGTTTTATAGAGTTTTTGCAAACAGGAATTATATAATTATTAATTGAAATATTATTAGTTGCAATGCGAAGCACAAAAATAAGCAGCAGGTTTTTGATGCATGGCATTAAATTTCAACGGAAATGTCGATTCCTATAGATATTATGAAAAAGATGAAAGACTCGCTTATGGCGTGTAAGGCGACCCCACCCCCCTCGCCACCACACACACACACAAAATTTTTCAAAAACAAAATTTTCATGTGTTTATTTTTAAATGTCTTTAAGGATCCAATGACAATAAGTCAACTTTTAGGTACATAAATATTATGCACTAATATACTTCGAATGTGTACGCAAAATATCTTTGAGAATTCGGCCTTTTAAATGCCAAACCACAAGCCCAGATCTATTAACTTCGCCCCCCCCCCTGCAAAAATCAACAGGACCCCTAAGCGCCCACTAGATTGCTTCCTCTCCCCCCTACCATCACAAAAAAAAAATCAACGGGTGTTGGTTGTATTTTTTTAAGTGCTTCAATATTTCTACAAAAACTGAGTTCATTTGTTAACACGTTTTGTTTAATTTTTTTGGATTTTGGGAAACTCATTTTATTTACAAGTTATGTCGGCAAGAAAACAAGTCTGCCATAACTTAAGTACCAGTTGGGATTCAATTTTCTCATATTTTAAGCAAAACATTACAAAAATATTTTCAACTGTTAAAACTTTAGTATAGTTTTTTCAAAAAAAAAATTTTTTTTTTTTTGGTTTCTTGTGCTGTCTCCCCCCCCCCCTCCTCACACCGCGGGATCTGCGGGTACGTGGATCCGGGGCTGCTAAACCATAGACAATTTAAAGCAATTGGTGTTTAGTTCTTAAAGCCATGATGCAGTTGAGATATCATTTTGGTACTACATACCGTTTCCTTCAATATTATAGTTTTTGCCAAGAAACTACCAGGTGTTTTTTTTTTTTATCTCGCATATCTTAAAAGCTTAAAAAGGAATCTATTATCTCGCAATTAGCTTCATGGTAGAAACTACGATTCACTCTTCTAGTGAATACGTAGGTCTACACTGTTTTTTTAAATGTTAATTATTGATTCTATCAAAAAAGAATTAATAGACGAATCATGATATTACGTTCCCTTGATTTCAAAACTAGTTAGTTGAGTAGGTTCAATGTTTTCTGAAACTCTGACCTCTTATTACAATATTACTTCTTTAGCAAAAAAAAAAAATCATTTTATTCAAGTATGCTTTATGTGTGTGCTTTCTTTTAAATAACTGTACAAAAAAAAATGTTGTAGAGAAGTCAATTAAAAATAATAAATGAAAGAGTTAAATTTTTCACTTTGGGAGGGGCCAAAGCCCATTGTCCCCCCCCCCCTCCAATCCGCTGCTGTCCGGAGCATCACCAGATGATGTCTGTAAACCTGTATGGTTTGCATTTGAAACAATGCGAGCATTTTTGACATCGATTGGGTTCAACACCAAACCCAAACCCAAGTAAACAATTTTACTTAATAGAACCTATTGTGGAAAATATATTTTTTAATGTCCTAAACTAATTTTCTGAAAAATATAACAGTTCTGCATATTGTACCCAAAGTTAAATTAGTGATTTAATGCTATGAAAATCATGAGTTAAGATCTTTTTATTTCATTTTCACATCAAAATTATATAAGAT
The DNA here is from genome assembly GCF_026930045.1 of Uloborus diversus. Taxonomy (NCBI): domain Eukaryota; kingdom Metazoa; phylum Arthropoda; class Arachnida; order Araneae; family Uloboridae; genus Uloborus; species Uloborus diversus. The sequence continues at coordinate 80,680,828 of NC_072734.1, read as the reverse complement.
TGTGGCCATTTCTACTAGTAATCTTAATTTTCTTATGCACATTTGCTTCCATTAAATAGTTTCTGAAACATAGTGTGCAGCTGTTTGAAATTAATAATCAATAAAAAAAGTTCAAGAGTTTTCACTTTTTTCTTATTATTATTTTTATCAAACCATGTAATTTACAGTACACATATTATCACATTGTCTCTCATTAAAAGTGGTCTATCATATCAATATTACTTGTCATAGTTTTTTTACCTGTATTACTTATACTACTTATGTTGAGGGTTTTTAATTGTCATGGTTTTTTTTTTTTTTTTTTTGCATCGAGAAACAAGAATTTCTTTCATAAACAGATGGTTGCTTCAGGACCATATATAAAACACTTATAAATGTTTAACACAAAATGCTAAATAGGTCTGGACAGCAAGTATTTTAGCACGAAATTCTTTAAAACTGAAGAACATTTCATTCCTCTCGGTTACGAGTTAAATGATTTTTACTAATGAACAAATGACTGAGAGAAGAAAAAACTAACCCACAGACAAGTTTATTATTTTCTGCTTTTTAAAGAAAAATGTATAATATATCATGCAATGTTATAAGTTTTATTTTAGTATAGTTATATGAAATATTTAAGGTATCAAAACTCCAAAAATATTAAGAATTTTCAATCAGGCTTTATAGATATTTATAAAACGTATTCCTTAAGTTCTAGCTTAATTTCACCTGTACTTGAACAGCATTATTAAAATGAGTAATTCGGCTGAACTAGGAAAAAAAGTTTTGACAGTGTTCATAGAGTTCATGAGATTTTTAGCCGGTTTTATATTGCAATTCATGCATGCATTTGAATGCATCAATTTGCTGCAAAACAAACGAAACAGAGTTTGACATTTGAAACGCGCGCGAATGCTCGTGACGTCACCGGCTCGCGCGCAAAACACTCGCCCGAGAGTGTAATAAAAGCCTCTCTCGTTCAGCGCTCCTCTCGCTATGATGTCACAGGAACTTCGGCGATAAAAACCTCTCGTGCTATTGCGGGAGAGTCTGGAGCAGGCGTAAAGTTTGACCACGGGGAGATGGCGGATGACCTTGAAGTGGAAACATCATTTGTATTATTTGTAAAAGGTAGGAATAGCCAGAAAGCGCCGAGTAGCAAGAGGCTCGTTTTCGCAAATCCTATCTATTATTACAAAATAATAACAACCTATTATAAGTGATGCAAATGATGTTTCCGCTTCAATGTCATCCGCCCTTTTCTCCGTGATCAAGCTATACCAAAACTGAAGGGGAAGCTTTACTAATGCCATTACTTTTAGAATTTTACAACACGTAGTTATCTACCCTAACAAGTGGAAATGGAGTGAAAAACCATTTTATTAAACTAATTTCCTTCAAAGAGTACTGGTTCCTAAGTTACGCCAAACTTAAAATAGCGGTAATCTTAAGGGTGCATTTTGGGCTCTACTGATATTCTGTTCCACAGCAGTTTCTCATTTCTTCTCATTTGGATAACCTCCCTCCTCAGCATTCATTTTGTTTCATTTATCATATCACCCATTGATGAAATGAGACCTTATGCTCCCATCCATACATCACTTCGTGTTTCTTATTCACGGCATTTCTGCCCATTATTTCCATCTTTCAGGTAAGTCCTCGCCGCAGTAAAATAATTCCCGCTGCATCCATTCTTTCTCCGAGCAATATGAGCCATTCCCTTCTTGAATTTCCTCGAGCGAGCACTTATATTTGATGGAAGTTTTTGACAACATGTAATTCTTTTCTGAAGTGAATATTGCACAAGGCGGATTAGGAATTATTAAGATTTTATGTGAAGAATACGAGTCATTTCTAAAATATGTTATGATCCCCCCCCCCCCCCTGACCCCTTCTCTTTCCCCATTATTTTCGTTCTTTCGTTTGTTTTGAATGAAACATGAGAAGAACATATTACGCGAGAATGATTGATTAAAAGTATACGAAAAAAAAAACTTACGTTTTTGAGTTGTGTTGTAGCTATAACATTCACAACAGCTTATTGATACTACGTGATAACTGACTAAAAACTAAAGTTGTTCTATTTATCACCGGATACCTCCCCCCCCCCCCCATCCCCCAAAGAAAAAGCTACGAAACGCCTCCAAAGCACTACAACCCCATGGTCTTTCGTGCCTCCCACAGCAAATTTTTTAACGGTTGGAATGTCCTGAAGACTGCTCTGTCATTTTAAATTTCGCCTGGAGCCAAGCAACACCTGATCCAGTACCCTCAGAGGTTATTGATTTAGAATTAGAATTTGGAGAACTTTGTGTCCATGATATTTAACGAGAAGTAGACACCATTAGCATACACGGAAAATCTTCGCGGCTGACATCAAACCAGCGAGTTTGCACTCCACAAGCACAATACGCCTCGAAAATAAAAAGACTCTGTCCACTTAAAAATTTTAATGGCGCAATCTGCGTCAGACCCCCTAAGTTTTATTGATATGCCTTACTTTAAAATTTGGATATTTCTCCAGTGTTCACATTAGCAAATCCAAAACTGTTAATGCACAAGTTTGCAATCAAAATGATACACACTTGCTTTGATAGAAGCTTCATAGAAAAAAGTTATTTGCAACAAGGATGTCATTCATATTTCCAAATTTTTTTTAATTACAGCTAAGCAACCATTATTGGAATTTTAAATTGTATTAAATATTATGTAATGAGAATACGTAGGAGTTTTCTTGTCAACATGGTCTTTTAATTTCTACGTGCCTGTTTATTTGCATCTGCTTTGTCGATCTTGTTCGTATATTCCATGATGGATGACAGTATCACAATAAAATCGTTCACAACTCCATCATTTTTCACATTACCTACTGATGAAATGGGATTTAATACCCAGTATACCCATTCATCACCTTCGGTATTTTGTATTCATGACATTCCTCCTGCTCTTCATTTTCTCGCCCTTCAGGGAGTCCGCATCGCAAAAGAATAAATCCACCATTTCTTCTTCCACTTCTGCATCCTTTCCGCAGAATATGCACCCTTTTTTTCTTTTCTTCTCTTTTTCTTATTAGCTCGAACCACAGAATTCCAATGGTCGCGCGCTTTCATTTGACAGGATGTATTGTCATCCTGAAATTCCCTTATAACGTGAACAACTGAAAGAATGAATTGGGGGAGGTGGATTCTGATTTTGGGTAATGTATTTGACGAAGTTTTCAATGTTGAACGGGTTTTATATTCTACCATACCGAACTATTTACTTTTTAGACTCCCTGCAAAATTTTTCGAATTCTTCCTTTGCAGATGTCATACGAGTTTTTGATTAAAATTCAAGATTTCGAGTAACATGGTGAATGAACATTGTCGTTTAGGGAAAAGCTTTTGTTTTCATTAAAAGGGATTTAAAACTGCAAATTAAAAGTTTTCTATCACGGTCTCCAATGATAATAAATTGAAAAAATGAACGGGGAAAAAACATGCTCGCATTGATTAAAGAGGTTGGAAGCGGTGGAGGGCTGCAGCTCGTCTTGATGTCATAAGTTGAAAGTTCTGAACTGTATCATAGTTTAAAATCATCGTATTCGATGGATTTTTATATTCAATGGGTTTTGAAATACTGTGAATTTGATTAGCAATGTTGGAGAGTGGGTATGCACTTCTCACTTCATTGCTGCTATTCTTTCTTATTCTTTATTTCTGTTACAATTTCTTAAATGCAGGCTTCACAATGCTACAATTTTTGAGAGAGATTGGTCTCATTGCAAACCCCCATTAATTAAAAAAAAAGGAGCAATAAATAGTGAAAAAATTTCTCATTCTAATTTTCTGTCCTTTTTCACTTTTTCCGATGACATTTAGAAAAATTTCAAATCAATTCAAATTGTATTTCTGTTTTGGCCCGCTAAATTCATCTTAATGTGAGATGCAGCCCTGAAAAAAAAAAAAAAAAGGTTGGGCACCACTGTGCTAGACGATTTAAATGAAAGAAATCACAAGAACATAAAGCAAAAAGCATATGAAAAGCTACGGGTTACAAAATGTGAAAGACATATTCTTTAAAACTTTGCGCCATGGGAAATCTTTCTGATCCATAAACGAGAAAGTGATTTCTTGTTTTACGCTTAAATTGTGAGATGGCATAATGAATCTAAGTCTTTTAAATATTTATATGCTTTTAGAGAGCATAAGACTAATGAAGGCTAATACCAAATTCAATTCCAGTAACCATTTCGTACAGATTCGGTTTCACGCGATCAATCCTCGTTAAATCGAATAGCTGTCTATCAAAGATGTGGTTAGAACTCTCCTTTGTTCCGCATCATCATTCATTATTAATGATTTGCCCCGTGTTTGCTGTGCTTGATTGAATAGTTCAGCTTCATTGTCCGAAACTGGATAGAATAGTGTATGTATGTTTTATAAGTGCAGTTTTAAACAACAGTACATTTTCGCAAATCCAACATTGCATTATTCATCTCATTCAGTTGATAGACATCTTATCCGATGTCATATATACAGAGAGTAGAGACGTACCGAGTAGCACTTTGGCCAAGTAGCCGAGTACCGAGTACTCGGCCTTTCACTACTGTACCGAGTTACCGAGTACTCGGCCTTTCACTACTTGGCCGAGTTACCAAGTACCAATTATGTTTTAAGAAGAACCACCGACACACATGTAATGAATTTTGAACTTATTGGAATAGTAGTATAGACCTCCTTGTCCATATAATAGTTTTTAAAACTAAATTCCTGCTGAAATTTAATTACGCATTATCTAAACAATTTTGTTTGTGTCAAAAATTTTACAAAAAAATTATTTTTAAAATTAAAATAAATAAATAAAAGGTATGATTAATCAAGTTGGAATTAAAACAAATTACAGAAAAATCTCTCTATTGGGGACACTAACAGGGCAATTTTTTTTTTTGTCTGCAATAGAGAGGTGTCCGCAGGACAGGGGTTTAATATTGTTATTTGCATCGGAACTGGGGAATTAAAAATTGTCCGCATAAGAGGAGTGCCCGTTAGGAGGAGTTTCACTGCATACCAATCAATCATAGTTCTAGTGCACCAAACAAATAATTTTTAAAAGCAGATAAAACAAATGTGCAGGAACACTGCAGACACGTGATTCGCCCCCCCCCCCCCATCCGTTACAAGGAACGTCTTTTTCAGTGCATAACATGTGAGCTAAAGAATGTAAAGACATTCGACAAAAAAATCTGACTTTTGTCGGATGCCTTTAAATCCACAAGCCCCCTTTTTGTGCACTGAAAAAGGAATTCCTTGTAACGCCAAAACACGTGTCTGCAGTGTTCCTCCACTGTGCTTTTAACGTTGTTTTATTTCCTTATATTTTTAAGCAAAGGTATTTTTATATTTTTTATAACTAATTTTTGTTTGTAGCAAAAATTCATTTTTAATTAAAAAAAATCCATATTTTCTATACTTACCTTTTTTGCATAGTTTTTAATAAATAAGTTTTATTAACTTCGGAACATTAAAATAAAGATTTATTCCATTGAAGCATTACAAACTTCATTATTCTCAAAATTTAAATTTGACTTATAAATTTTAATTGTAAATGATTGCAGATTATTATGCTTGCTCTTTTTTTTTTTTTTTTTTTAATAAATTTTAGCATCTGTCTTGGACAATATTCAATTTTTTGCAACTACTCGGTATTGGCCGAGTATCTGATCAGAATTTGGCCGAGTACCGAGTACTCGGCAAATTGACCGAGTACCGAGTAATTACCGAGTACTCGGTACGTCTCTAACAGAGAGTGTTCAAAGCTTATACATTCTTGTAAAGATTTTGGGAAGGTGGATCCATATACAGTAATCCCTCATTGTCGCTGTTTCGGATATCTCGTGCTTTCCCTGTGTTCCTTGAAAAATTAAAGATAATAAAACTTCGTTCTAAATTTGAGATCACTAAAGTCTAAAAACCTTGTATTTCTCAGGGAAATTCTTTAGCTTCCCTTTTTAGCCAATAACTAAAACGGGGATGTCTATCTTCTGAATTCGCTGCACTTTCTGTTATAACTGTTTGAATTCTTATTTCACCAAAAACCTTTCGTATATTTTAATTGTTTTTTATATACTGTTTAAAAAAATCATTTGGCAGGATAATTTTCTTTTGATGCTTAAATAAAAAAAAATTGGTCCTAATATAAGAATAAGCTATGTTTATTGTTTTAGTGTATTATTATACACTATCTGTTCACGCTTATATGTTAGTTCAATCGTTATTTTTAACGACCTTGGTTATATCGCATTTTTGGATACATCGCGCTTTTGTACTGTCTCCCGACTAGCGTGATATAACGAGAGGCTACTCCACAAAAAACAAATGCAAAATTTGTATTTTATAATATTTTGAATCTGATGGCCCTTTGGTTGAGCTGCAATCAACTCTCGATAACTCGGAAGTCCCAAGGGACCGGCTAAAACGTTCGAGTTATGGGAAGTTTCCACAACAGTCTCAAAAGTTTGGGACCTAATAGAAACTTAGAGATAAAGGAATATTCGAGTTATAAGTTTCGAGGTATCGAGATCTGATTGCATCTTAATCTTCAAGATAACAGTGCACTTCTCAAAACATCAAAGTTGATCTTCAGTGCATCCGTTTTAAAGAGATCATTCTTCTTTCGCAGCACAGATACGGCAGAACTCCGAAAAGGGGCGAGTTTTCTGGATTTGGCCAAGTTACCGGGTGCTAAGTTTTCAAGACTCTACTGTATCATAGCTGCCAACTCTCCCGATTTGCTCGGGAGCCACCTGAATTTCGGTGCCTCTCCCATAATACTTCCTAATAAAGTAAATATATCCCGAAATGTCATCAGAACAACAAAATTCCATTGAAAAGAGTTTTTTTTTTTTTTTTTTTTTTTTTTTTCAGTGATTAGAATTTCAGGGAAAATTTCTACAGCTAAACGAACACGATCGCAAAAACGAACCCTTTTCATACTCGAGTACAAAAAAAATCTTATATCTCTGATCATTTTTAAACATGTTTATTTCTTTCCCCTTCTTTAAAGAAACTTTATTCTCCAAAAAATGCGATTAAATGTTCACAAATTTTCCCGGAATTTCCTAAATTTTTACCGGTTGTATCATGACTTAATAGAAAATAAACTTGTGCCTATTATAAAAAAAATTTTAAACTTAAAAGTAGCTGTTCTTTTAGCTGCGAAAAAAGTATTGTCTCTATTTTCAAATTTCGGGTCCTAAGTAAGCTAAATTTAAAGAATTCTTCTAATACTTCAAAAATCTCTTTACTATTGCAAAGTCTCTCTAATCTTGCTCATAAGTCTGTAATTTTCAGCTTTCAAGGTTGTTAGCTATGCTGTATTCTTTTGTCCTTCTCAGAGCAGGGCCGCCGAGAGCCAAGGCGGGCCCCTTGTCAGTTAGGTCGTTGGGCCCCCTGCAACCCCTAAAACTTGCCAAATATATACGATTCCGAGCCGGATCCCCTCAATCTGACTAGGCTGACATGGCCTCCCGTCGGCCCTGTCTCAGGGCATCTAGATTCTGCCGTATGTTTCTTCAGTCACTAAAGTTATGGAAAGTATGATAAACTTTATAACAGATTGAAATGATAAGTAGTTATGAATCTGTGAATTTAAGACACTAGGGGGCTCTGCCCCCTGCTCTCTAACGCTCACCTACCCCGAAGATTGCTTCGCAATCTTATTTGATTCGCAAAGATTTAAATCGTCAGTTGAACAGAAACAGATTATAAACGCCCTTTGGATCAAAAAGCACCCCTTCCCCGGGTTTCAAAATAACTTGTACCAACTAGAAGAGCTGTAAGAGATAAGGGGCTCCTGAGCATTGCAAAACTGCAGTTTTGTACATTCATGGTCAGAAGCACCATTGCATGGTGCAGTTTTGTATATTATGCTTTTTAGCTCGAAGCTTGAATTGAGTTGAGCCTAAGATTTTCCGTTAAAATCGAAACCCTTAAAGTTTGTGAATGAGGGAAAGAAGAAACATGCGAATCGAAGAGACGTAACTATGGCAACGCTAGATAAAACATCAATAATTTTAATGGAGATGAAGATTATTCGAACTTGATGTTTAACGGCTTGTATTTTTTTTTCCTTTGGAGATAGAAGCTCAGTTTTTCAATCATAGGTCGAGTTAAATCTGGAGTAAAACAAGCCGCTCTTTTCAGTGATGTCGAAAAGAAAACTGTAGGACAATTCCTTCGCTTTTTACTGAAAGATTTAATGAAGAAAGTAGTGCCTTAATTTTAGCTAAGCCTAAAAAGTTTTTAGCTAAAACGCAAATAACTCCCGCCGTATTTAAGTTTACAGCATTGGAACAAATTGCGTAGAATGCGGAAAATTCCTTACGGAAAATATATTGCGGAAAATCCCTTTCCTACGATATATAGTATTAATATGTGGAAATAATTTTTCATCCCTTTAGTAGGCAATTTACGTGAAATTTGAGCTTAAAAAATTAATTACAAGAAAAAAACTATAATTCTAATTTTAAAAAATAAAACCCCAGGGTCACACCCCTGAGACTCGAAGTAATTTTGTACAAAATTTCAAGGCTGTAGGTGCTATGGGGTCTTTTGGACGCACGTCCGCCACGACTTCCTTCCAGATTTTCTTTGAAACCTTACTTTTATTTACTACTAGTGGTACCCGCACGACTTTGCCTGTAATAGAAAAATTAAAAGGTCTTTTGGTTCGCCTGTATATTTACAAATAATGTGGTGAATTTTCTCGCCAATCGGCTTGTACCCATGTTACGGTTCCACGTTATAATTTCGTATCTCACCAATTGGCCTGTGCCCATGTTACGGTTCCACGTTATGATAATTTCGTAATTTACTCGTTCATCTTATGATAATTTTGTTCTTAAAATTGGAATAGAAAAAGAATCACATCGAATTTTCGAAAAATCGCTTCGAGATGCCACACCCCATGCTACAAAGTAACTTTGTGCCAAATTTTATGAAAATCGGCCGAACGGTCTAGGCGCTATGCGCGTCACAGAGATCCTGACAGACAGAGATCCGGACAGAAAGAGATCCGGACAGAGAAACTTTCAGCTTTATTATTAGTAAAGATGAAGAGAAAATCGAAATATAGAATAAGCTGTGAGGTTTAGTTTTGCTCCCATTTGAAAAAATCATTACACGTGCCTTATTTCTTACTTTTTGCTCTCTAATATTTTTTGGAACAACTTGCTCAGAAAAGAATTTTGTTTTTTCTTTTCCTGGGAGGGATTCTTTAAGCCGTCAAACTAGTAAATGTTTATCAGTGTTGTAACATTTCATCGCTTTCGTTGCTTAATGTCCAAAGCTTGCCAAAATTTCTTCACTAATGCCCTTTTGCTAAGTGCTATATAAATAGAAAACGTCTGGCAAGTGTTTGATTATGCATAGGCGCGGGAGGTTTTTTTAAAAACCGTGTCAGGAATGGCTGCCAAAATGTCGTAATTTTTATTTGAAGTTACTTTTCTCTCTACACGTGAATGTGTGTGCTAAGAATTTCAAATTCTTATTTATGCCCTTTAATGCGTTAGATCAGCGATTCTCAACCGGTCCGCAGAAAAATTTGACCGGTCCCCAGATATTTTTGCACGTCCTCGTAAAAAATATTCCTTCAAAAAAAAAAAAAAAAAGAAGATGAAAACACCTTAGGAACATCTTCTACGTGAATTTTTTGATAAATTTTCGTATGATTTTTCAGCATTGTTTTCTATTTTATAATTTTATAATTATTACAATAATTACCTATTTTAATCATAACATTAATTTTTTATAACAATTCTTTAACACCAAGTTTTTTTTCTTCTTATTTATGAATTCATTTTTTACTATATTTTGTAAAAAAGGAAAATAAGCCTCAGTCGTTCTCAAAAGTTTTCACGAGTATTTTAAGATTCTCGAGTCGAAAGTTGTTTTTGTAAAAAGAAAATGAAAAATGGAATAAACTCCACCGATCCGTAAACAAAATTCACACGTTTTTAACGGCCCGAAAATAAAGCTTAAACGAGCTGATGTGTGCATCACATGACTTCCTTTTACACCAATTTAATGCTATTTCCCTATTATTGCAATTTTAATGGGATTCTCTCTCTAACTCTTTAAATATCACTAGCAATGGCCACATTGAAAGCAGATTTAAAAAAAAAAAAAAAATCGCCAAATTTTTCGCCAAGTTGGCGACAAAACTTGGCAACCAAAAGACTGGCGATATATCGCCAAGTGACCGAAAGCAAGTGTCGAATCAGCATAAATAATAATAATAAACCATTAACTACATAAGTTCCGTTTAAAAGTAAAATGATCAGCCAAATCCATTTATTTTTAGCCAATCATGTGGAAAAACGTTACTTTAAGATTTGACTTGAGAAAAGCCTCAAAAAGTCAAACGAAACGCAAAAATATTCAACAATACAACAATGCTTGGGAGTTGAGATGACACACTAAATAATGACTTGGGTTGATGAAAGCCTTCGAACAGGGAACAAAAAAGCTCATAACTCGTTTTTTATACAACTTAGAAACTTCGAACAGATGCTATCTTTAGCAGAAAAATTGGCGCTTTCGATGGACATATAATGTTAATATGTGCACGTTTTTTTCCGCCCCCGTATTAGGGCATTTATGCGAAAATTGGGACTAAAATTGGAATAAAAAGGGAACTATCAATCGGATTTTTTTTCGAACTGGTCTACAAACCTCCCCAGTACCAAACTGAACAAACGGTGAAAGTTTCAGCCAAATCTGCCGGGTAGTTTCTGAGATCTTAGGGAACAAATTTACCAAAGTCCACTTTTATATATATATAGATAAGTAGATGTACTACATTAAGTGATTGTGTTAAAAAAACAATTGTTTAGTAAATCGCAGTTATGATATAGTAAAAAGTGTCATCCGCAAGTGATGCCATGCCTTGAGGAGGAGACCAGTTCATGAAATTGTGACAAGGGAAGAGAGAGGGTGACAAAAAGTGACATCACACAGTTATTGTATGAAGTATGAAGTGAAAAGGGAGGGCGCTTGGAACGAGCGCGAGCACTGAGAACTAAGGTCTATTGTACTATCCCCGCTTAGACTGCTAAAGGAGCCCAGTAACAGAAATAAATTTCAGCAGTTGCCTAACCGAAATTCTAGGCAGTTCCCAGGGATCTACATAGTGGTATCCCAAGTGCTCAAATCTTTGCGCAAAATAGAAGTCACATTCACATAGCACATGAATTGAGCTTTCATCAGCCATATGGCATCCTCTACACGAAGAATTGTCGGTAACGCCCATCAGATTAAGATGCCTATTAAGAAAGCAGTGTCCTGTTAGTAACCCAACAGACGTCTTGATCTCATTCCCACTCAAATTATTCAGTTCCTTGGATCTAAGCCAGGGAAGCTGCTGGTTCAGAGTCTTAGTCTGTTTTTGAGAGTCGGACTGAAGCCACAGGCCATATGATTCATCCATAAGAAGGTTCTTTGCAATAGTCCGTACTGCATTGTAGGGCAGGCTTGGGTCCCATAAATAATGCATTGGAGCCCTGCTTAGCTAACTGATCTGCCAATTCGTTGCCCACAATGTCACGATGACCAGGAATCCAGTAAAGGGAAACCCAATTACTGCCAGCTAGTCTTACCAGTGCATTATGGCACTCCCAAACGGTTTGGGTAGAGAAGCAGTCTCGATTGAGAGCTTTTAACACAGCTTGGCTATCAGAGAATATTCTGATAATCTTCCCGCTCATGCCTCGTTCTAGGCAGTTATTTACACAAGCCAATAGGGCCAAAGCTTCTGCCTGGTAGACAGTAGCAAACTTCCCTAATGAGAAGCAGAGATTTATGTTATTGCTGCTGCAGTATGCACCAGAACCAGTTCCAGATGCAGTCTTGGAACCATCTGTAAACCAGATTTCGTGCGCTTTGCCAATAATATCCTGTATACCCTTCCATTGCTCTCTGAACGGAAACACAATGTTATAATTGGCATTAAAGCTTAATTGTTTTAACATCCAGTCTGAAGGCATCATAAAGTAAGTCTTTGCACACAGTTTATCATACAGAGACAGGTAATGAGGGAACTTCCAGAGACTCACGAGCTTGAGGCGGTACATACACAGAATCGCCTCCAATACAGTTATTGTAATAATAAGTGTATAAAAAATATGGCATGCAACAGGAGGAGGAGTTAGGTAAAGTGTGACATTTTGTGATAAAGGGGGAACCCCCTTCCCCCTTTTCAAATATGTTGAAAAAAGTGCAACATTATTTTTATAACAGCTCATTTTACTCCTTTAAAACTCCTCCAAAACTCCTTCATTTTATTTCGGAAATTGAGTACGAACCCTGTTTATAGCTTGTGTGGATTTATTTTTTCTGATATTATTTAATGCCTGCTCTTCCTCACTACTAAGTACTACAGGATGCCCAGGCTTGTTTAGTGAATGATCTTTTAATTTCCTTTTTAGAGTTGATATACTAAGTCAAAATAAGCTGATGCCACTTTCTGAGACATTTCTCCGGACTAAATCGAAAAATCCGCATACAGTCGAGTCCCGACTTACGCGAGGGATGCGTTCCAAGACCCTCGCGTAAGTCGGAAATTTCGCGGTATGGAAAAAGGTATGCGTAAAAACTTTTATAAGCATACCCAATTATTTAAGACGCTTGTAAACACTACCTCAAACTGTCTTAAACCATAACTATACATTTCCCATTTTTACATTAAGAACGGAATTTTTATTTGTATTTATTTTTTTAAAGCTGTTTTATTCGACATAAAATACTGTTACAATGCAAAATCAATGATCAATGGGAAAGAGGGATAAAATAAACTAGTACGGCACGTACAGTAAACGAATAAAATAATGCATTATATTGTACTGTACAGTAGATCCAGTAATGATATTTCTAACTTTAAAAAATAAAGATAATGATGATTTATGCTGCGTGGATCAATGCGTTGTTCGAATATATATTTTAAATACAGTTGCATCGCTAGTTCTTTTATAACGTTCCCATCTATGGCAAGACCCTTCTTCCAGGTATCTTTAATTTACAACACAAGAGCAGCTTCCATTTTCATCATTTTTGCGTTTTGCTTAGACACTACTCGGCGAACTTTTCGAATTTCCTTTTCTTGACTTTTAATTGTGCGTATGGAAGAGTGACTTATACCCAATTGTCGTGTTACCTTACTTTAGATATAACAGCGGTCTTAGGTGTCATTACATTTCATCAACTTTCGCATTTAGAATGAAAAAATAAATGGAAAATAGTAGTTATTAGTATGCACTAACAAAGACATGTTCATGTTACTACACTGTGGGAATTTCAGCTGTCAGTGATGCTAAAGTAATGAAGGTTCATTTGCGGGGGGGGGGGGGATTTTTCGTGTTGATGGCAATTGATTCGCCTTAGGTCAAAAATTCTTTACTTAGGAAAAAATCGCGTTATAGCCGTTTCGCGTAAGTCGATTAGTGTTGTAGCGGGAGTCGACTGTCTACTTTCAGATGCTCTCTTTTACTTTCTAACCCTTTTTATCCTCAAATTTGCAAATAAACGGGTATAAATAGTAACTAACCTCTTTATTTACAAACCTTACTTAACATAATTTAGTGATGAAACGTGGTCGGGGGGCTCCATTTTATGGCAACCAGTGCACGTTTACTAACTTATATTAGTTGCTGTGTTAATTATATAGCTATATCCCTTAAAACACTTATTTTATTAAGAAATACAATGCAAACATAAAAATCTTTTCCTTGATGATATCAGTTGTTTCCATGAACTTACGTATGAAAGTTTGCAGACACTAAAAACATCTGTTTAAACACTGGCAATCATAACCTCAATCAGAAAAAGGCGGGAATAGCAGAAACATTGTTTCATGCACCAGCTTCTGCCTAGTACTGCTACCTATTAGGGAGAAGGTCAACTAAGTCTATATATTGAGTTTTATAGGGCAGATGTTAAACACTTTTTTCTCCGTGGTTCAAGCAGTCCTGGTTTACAGTACCATACAACAAGGATACTACCGCTCTTTCTTGCTCTCTATAGTCGATAGCAGTTCCATAGAACTACTAAAGTTTCGCATTGACGATAGTAGGTGTGAGAAAAACAGCATCGACGATTTTCTATCAACGCTGTCAACAACTGAGGTGATTTGATAATGCTGCACGTTATGTGGATTTTTTTAAATGGTTTCTATGAAAAACTAAATCGTTTTCTCCCAAATGTTTCCAAAAATTTTACATATAAACAAGAGATGTAAAATCCAATTAATGCAAAGTAATCAGCAAAGCTTTAAGAAATAAATTACAGAGTAATAAATTTGCTAGCTTTTTTTTTTTTTTATTTTTTTTAGTGTAACACAAATTTGCTAAGCACTTTTTCTTTTCTTTATTAAATCAATGCAACTTTTCCTTTTAGGTACTTAAATATATGGCAGAAAAACTGTTTTTCTAAAATTAGATAGAAAAAAAATCGAAGTAGTTTGTTGTCTTTATCTGTTCGTTTTTCTTTCATTTCTCTTTTGGGCAGTTCTCAAAAGGTGGGAACAAAAAAGTTAACTTTGAGCAATTTCAAAAATTTTCGAATTTGACATCAATTTTGCTTTTATTCTATAGTATGCATACCTAGAACACAATATATGAACATGAAAAGACAGCAGGTATTTGTAAAAATTGTTAATTAGCAAATTAAATCAGCAATCTGTAGGTAACAAATTTTGGACATTGTTGTCCTGTAGGTAACGGATTTTGGACATCATCATAACGTAAGTTTCACCATTTTTGACAATTGTTAATCTGATTTTTAACTTTTCCAATGAAAATTTTATTTACTACTTTTTAAATTTTGCAATTTAATAATAAAGAGGATAATAATGAAATACTTGAATGGCTATACATGCTGCTCCTTACATATAATAAAGTTTTGGAATGATTTTCAAGAAATTGATGCAAGGTTAACAAAAAGCTTCAAATTAAAAATAATACAATTGTAAAAAGTGACATCAGTTTTAATAATGAATATTTTTTCTAATGTCATAAGAATTAAAATGATGTCTAAAAGAATTATTGAAGAAAGAAATTCGTATTTCTATTTGGAGATCGTTAAATTATGTTTCTAAAAGAAAGAAGAGAAAAAGAATTCTAAAATAATAAAAGCGGAAAAAAAAAACAAAAAAAAAATGCTAGCGCAGGTGATAGAGTCGCCAAAACTGGTACAGCTGACGATAAACTACATTTGTCAAATTGGAATTCCCCTCTGGTAACCTTTAGCTTATCGTACACTGTGTTGTCGCCAACGGAGGTTTACTTGGCGATTTTAGCGCAAAATGGCTTTCGGTTCGATCATATTCAGCCATGTTTCTACTGTAATTTATGTATTGTTCAATGTGTAACGTATAATTACGCAAAATACTAATGGATTAAAGAAGATAGCATTATAATAACGTTTTTTATTGAGGTTAGGAGACAGTAGATCATCAAAAATTATGAATAAATGGACAGAATTATCGGCGTCAAGATCGTAACGCCATTTGGACATCTCACATGTACGTTTAAAAAAAATTATTTTTCTTCTAAGATACTGCATAAAAGCTTATGAAAACACTTTTAAACAATTAAAAATTGATTCTGAGGCTCGATAAACACCTTTAAAATGAAAACATCATATACTTAGTTCTCAAAAAATAGCATTGTAAAGATCGTAAATTTTGGACATGCATCAAATTTCAAACTTACTATTTTCTAAAATCGTTTACAAAGTGAATAATCTGTCTTTACTTTTGTTATTTGTGTAAAATATTAACAAAAAATTATTCAGTGTGAGATTCATACCTTTAAATTTTTTTTGAAACGTATGGAAATAATTTTTAAAAAATTTTCTTTAATGGTACATTTGCTCAGTTAACGTTTTGGTATGTCCAAAATTGCGCCTTTTAGCAAAGAAAATATTTTTTTAAGGGCATTTAAAGAGCATTTTTTCCATAATTTATGTCAATTCTTGTCTCTATACAGTATTATAATTCAACTCAAAAATTTTTGAGTAAATAAAAATGAAAGTTATTTGGTGTTGAAGCTTCAAAGTTGAGGTCTGTGTTTGCTCCCACCTTTTGAGAACTGCCCTTTTACATTTCAAGATAGCCCAAAAAGTAGATTTCAGCCAAAACTACATTTTACTACTAAATTTGCTTAATTACTTAAGGTTCATTGGAATAAATCTTGGTATCATTTAAGCAATCTGTAGTTTAAATAAATCTAAACTCTTATAGAATATTTCAATGACGATAGAAAAACAAAAACTTCGCTCTCTCCATTTTTGGCATCCACGATAGACGATGAATTCGGAGCAAGAAAAAAGATTGTATACAATTTGGAGAAAAGAAAACATCCGTGTGTAACTGTGTTCTCGTATAAAAAAAAATTAACGTCAAATTTCCATCCTTTGAAGAACTTTTTTAATTCCAATGCAATGTAATAAAAGAATGATGTTTGAATGGTAGAAGAATAAGTAAACATTAATTTCTAATATTAGTGTCTTTATTATTGAGATGTTTCAAAAGAATCGTTTCATTATTTGTATTTATGTGATTAAAAAATACGGAATTTTAGAATTTGCCGATTTATTCGAGACTTTTAATTAAAATGATTTTTTCAAAAATAAATTGTATTCCACAACGCATTAAACCAAGAGAAATAATTTCTACAATGAAAAACATAATAGTTTTCTTAAAATGTCCGATTTTTCAAACAAGGCGCGGTCTTTATGACGTCACAAGTGATGCATTTTGGCGCATCTTTCTACAGCATTTCCACGTTGTGATAATCAGGAGGCGAATTAAACATTGCGCTCTGCGCTTGCTATCAACCCTATCGTTGCCAATACACGTGAGTAAAGATGCGAATTAAATATTTTGCTCTGTGAATGGCAACACAGAATGGCATTTCATCATTTGTAATGTCATCGGCAAAAAATGTAAACAATAAAAGATCACCGATTTAAGTAATTTTTTAAAAATATTAAACTTAAACAAATTATTTAAAAAATGGTTAGATCCTATTTTTCTAAGCATGTTCTTTCAGATTTTTTTTTTTTTTTAAATATTGGAAACGACTCCATTATTAGATGATCTGTAACTTTTTTTTTAAATCTTTAAACAAAATATGTGTTGGTCCTTTCATTTTTAAAATTGTGAAACGTACATCAGGCTTGTGATTCATTTGTACATACTACAAAATAATTTCTATGCTCAGAATACTTGATTTTAATTTCACTTTTATTTATATATTTTTCGTAGAAAGCTATATATAATTATGAGGAAATTGATCTACAAGATTTTATTCTTCGCCATTTATAATTATGTCTTTGACTGTTACAGTAAATTATTTCTTTGATTATTCATTTGTGCCAAGGTCTATTTATTAAATTTATGGTACTTTTTTAGTAGGTAAAAGATTTTCAAACATTCTCCTATAGAAAGCTCTTCTTATAAGGAAATTAAATTACAAGATTTTACTTTAATTTATTTAATTAATCACCAAGTAATTAGGTTCAAATGTGAATATTGAACATTCATTAATAATTAATTCATTAAATATTCATAACTTTCCAAAAATAAAAACAATCTTCTTACAAATAGTGTTTAAACCAAATAAACCCGGTTTAAACCCAAAAAACCTGGTTTGAACAAAAAAAACTTTTTTTTCCGAACCCTGGATAGCGGCCTTCTCCCCTCCCAATACACTGGATATCGGACGTGCTCCAAGTGACGTCGATACTCAAGTTTTTAAAGCAAACAAAAGGCTCTTTTTTTTTTCTTTTCTTTCTTTTTTTAAAAAAAAAAATTTAAGGGAGAAAATCCCAGCTGACGTCTCCGTCTTTTTACTTCAGATGTTCACGATGTTAAACTTTTCGTTTTTCGAACCCTTCAGGAAAAATGTAGTTTTCTCCCAAAATGAAAACCTTGGTCGTTAAACTATCAGAAAGAGAAAAACGTGGAGCGGAAGTGTCAGCTGTGTCCAGCAAACAGTGGATAATGGGGGAAAGGGTGGTTATATTTGCGGTCTGAATATCATTTTACATAAGAATCAGTATTGATAGTGACAAATTTTCTTGCTGCACAGCGTTATTCAAACAATTAGTGTATATTTAGTCATTTATTTAAAACGAAAGTATAACTGAATGCCTTTCAATTTAGACGAAAATTACTGATTTTCTAGCTATAACTTCGTTTCTAAAATAACAAATGTGCTCAATCGAAAGTACGAGACTAAGTTGGAGTCTCATCTTTTACGGATTTAAAGTAGAATTATCAAAATTTGGTTCGTCCAGTGAGCAGTATGGGTAGATAGAAGGAAAAAAAACATATGTTGTGGATGATTAACTTCCTTTCTGAAATCAGTATCAAATATGTCCAACGCTGATACAGAATTTTATAACTAACAGAAAAAAAAACATATATATATATATATATATATATATATATATATATATATATATATATATATATATATATATATATATATATATATATACATTACTTATTATTTTGTTCACAGGCATAAAACGATTGCCTCAGTTTTCTTAATTTTCTTTTTCCGATGATACCCTGTTCGTGTAACTCCGTGTTTCAACACATAGTAAGTAAGGTAACACCTTTAAAAGGTTTTTTTAATCCAACCCTAGGCTTACTTTCTAGATTATTCCGCCTTACTAGCGTCTTTGTTACATAATACTAACTAAGGAAAGAAAATTGTCTTGGGCGCAATATTCTTGACAGTTTCAATACTCGAAGTCTATGAAACTTCGCCCCACTAAGTTCCAAGTTCCATTAATGTTAAAGCCTGTTGTAACATGCTACGGTTTCTATTATTAGTTCCATAGCCCAGTCCCCCTTTCGCTCGCCATACAGAAAAGAATTAAAGTACTATGTTACCATAGCAACGCGCTCTCTCGTTGCCAGTCTTCGGGAAGGAATTTTCTGCTAAGGATGACAAATCGCTGTGAAGTCTTTAGGGCATGTAATTGACTCCGCCATTAGCGAAAATAGCCATTTCCTTTTTTATTTGCTTTACCTGTTTCTTTTTTGTCCTCTCTTCGACTGTCAAATCTCTAAGGAATTCATTTAGTTTTTTTCACACTGGTCTGACCTTTTCTATTTTTTTCGTCTGATGTTACGGGAAATAGAATTTGATGAAAAGATAAGTTTTTTGAGTCCTTCCTATTTCTATTTGCGGCCTTTATTTGTTAGTTGTCGATGATAAAAGTGTAATCTAATTTATGACTAAGCATAAACCTAACATATTTCTCCATTAGTATAAAATATTGACTTCTTCTACCTTGTCAGTTTTCTAATAAAATCTCTCTTTTATCTAGTACCTGTTTATGGATTATTTTACTCAACAGGGATTTATCCCATTTTTCGATAAAATTACTATTTTTTTAATCTCAGTAAATGATACCAGTCAAAAGGGACCTACACTGCCACCAGGCTCGCGCCAAGCCTTATCGGCGCCGTCGTGTAAATGTCTTTTGAGCGTCGTTATGCAATGGCGTTCAGGGAAAATATAGTTAACACCAGGAGTGAGGTTTTGTAGACAAACATAATATGGGGGAAAGAAATTCCAAGGTGTTCTCCCCCGAAAATTTTTCAAAATTTTAGTTCTAAAAACGCAGTTTTAGACGGTTTTTGGAGATGTAAGGGGAAGACAAAGTTCCTAGAACCTCTTCAATATTTTGAAATTGATGTCAAAAACGCGATTATAAACCATATTTTGCCTTTTGGAAAAGTAATAAGGTTCAGAGGTTGATTTTGATCGATTTAGCTCCCCTTTTCTGTTTCGGAATTAAAGTCCTAAAAACGAAGTTTTTAGACGTTCATAATGTTATCATTAGAGAGAAAGGATCAAACGTTCTCCCTTTGCTTTTCTTTTTTTTTTAAACTAAATTCTCTTCGTTTTTTGGTGATGTGAGAGGAAAAGCCCCCACCTCGAAAAAATTTCCAATTTGAAGCCTTGAAAACTCAACTGTAGACTTTTTTTTGGCAAATGTTTCGAAATTGAAGTTCCAGAAAAGCAATTTTGGACGATCTTCAATGATATTAAAGCACAAGGTGTTTGATGGCTTTCCTCAAATTGGGGATAGTCAGTATAGGTGTGAGGCATCCTGGACTAGTCATTTTTAAGATTTTCTTATTTGAACATAGATTAAGAAGGGTTAAAAAATGGATTGAAATAAAGATGAATACATTGTCTAAAGCTCTTTTATTATTTTAGGCCCAAAATGTTAAAAGAAAAGGTGGAGGGGAATAATCGTGTAATTATGGTCAAGTCGTAACTTTTCAGAATTAAAAAGTTAACCTAATTTATATTTTTTTTTTTTTTCAATATATAAATATTACTCACAAGTAAATAATATACAAATGGACTTACCGTATCTTTTATGCATTATTATAAAAAACAGTCGATTTATCAAGAACGATAGTTAAAATCACAAAGAGACATATTGTAGAAATTATAATACAACATATTCATCGCAAGAACCAAAATGGAGAGTAGCAAATTTGCTGCGCCTCTTATGTTCAGCCTTATAGACTATAGACATATCGCAATAGCATTCACGGTTCGCATTAGGAAGGAAAATGGTAAAGTATGCATTAATCAGCATTACGTATTTTTAGTGCAAAAGATGCGCTTCTGAATAGCATGTTTAGACAATTTTCTTTTAGATAGACAGTGAGACGGATTGCTTGTTGCAATGAGCAGTTTAATTTCACCGCCACCATTAGATTTAATGATACAATCAATTTTATTTATTTATTTTTTTTTCAGTTGAAGATTGTTTTCCTTTATTTTGAGCATTTTTGATCGGTAGAGCTCGGCGCCTTTTTGACTCTGGCGCCCCTGGCGCATTCGACCTTGCACATAGGAACGACGCGGCCCTGACTACCACAGCCTATTGCAATATTCGAAGAAATTAACCAGATCTCTGTAAGGAGCTGTCAATTTATACATCGTCTATCTATATTTTCTTTTTCTCTGACCCCCCCCCCCCCCCCTCTCTTATTGCATTATTTTATCCGTTGAAAAATCGTTTTAAGGAAATAATAAAAGAGAAATTTAAAATATTTATAATATTACATGTAGACTGTGAGGAACTATTTATTATATGGTAATTAAAACAAAGAAATATAATAAAACTTCGGGAAAATACAACAATTTCACACAAAAAATTGTATTTAAAAAAAAAATGAAAAAAAAAACAGATTTTTGACCGAAAGGGCTTTAAAATGTGTGTTTGGATTTTTGACGCTTTACTGGGGGGGGGGAGGGTTCTGACATTTCCTCTATCTGAAACTTTTCTCATTTGCAACCCCCTTTGAAAAATCAGAATTTTCTCACGGCACCCTACTCCATCTGTTGAAAAGCACAAATATTGATACCATGGGCACCGCGCTTCCTTCTACGGCACCCAGTTTGAGAACCCCTGGAGCATAATTTTTAGAATCTTCTGCCGGGCGAGAGTCTCACGACCAGACTACTTTCCGGAAAAGGAAAGTTTTTTTTCTTCTCTCTGTATCTCCCATGCAATTATCATGGATTGTAAATTGTTTCAGATGACTGGTTGTCACACGCTTCACCCTCCCC
This sequence comes from Uloborus diversus, assembly GCF_026930045.1. NCBI lineage: Eukaryota > Metazoa > Arthropoda > Arachnida > Araneae > Uloboridae > Uloborus > Uloborus diversus. The sequence continues at coordinate 80,659,200 of NC_072734.1, read as the reverse complement.
AACGACAGACAACGACGAGTACGAGTACGATGCGGAAGAGCAAGATCCGCACCAAGAAGGTGTCCTCCTCGATCACGGCGGCGTTCCCATGCCTTACGATGACGACGACGAGGATGATTCTGCTGAAGCCCAAAACAGACACGATTCAGAATTTCTGTTCGTGCCGTCCAGAGATAACAGACTGCTGCTGGAAGATGATGACGGCCCTATTAAGGTAGGTGGGATCAGTCGGGGAAAAAGGAAGCACGGGGTAAATAGAAACAAATTATGTTATAGTCCGACCGCGAACAAATGAGGTAGTAAGAAGCAAAGGCATGTAAGTGGCAAAATTAAAAATTTGGAGATAACGAGTACAAATGATAGGTGAAACTCTCCTCTATCTTATGGCAAGAGATAGTGCTAAAAGCCCTGGTGGGTGCTGCTGTACAACATGATTTAGAACAGTAGAAACGGGTGGGGAATGGCGGGTTGGCAACAAACGATGAGCCAACGATGGCCTACCGTTTCTGAGCATCGTTGGGCCAACCGTGAATATTTTCGATGGGCCATCGTTGGGAAATTGTTATGCACTGTAGCAGATCGTTAGCAAATAGTTGGTTGGGTTACGGTTGCCAAAGCGGACATTGTCAACCGTTGGCCAACCGTAAGCTCCACCGTTGACCAACCATCTCCCAACCGATTGTGCTAGCGGATTTCAAGAGAATCAATCCCTTTATCATTTCATCGTGGAACAAATAAGCCAAGTAAAGGACTGTTTGAAAAATGCAGAGGTTTTTCATTTTTTATCATTTTAATTCTATTTTGTCGACTTACTCTGGTTCTTCAACAAAATCCATTATATAGTAATTGTCTTAATTACGGTGGTAAAAGATAACTTTAGAAGGGGGGGGGGACTTAATCATCATTTATCGAAATTGTATTAGCCTAGCAGTGTGAAAACTTCCGTTACTCTCTACTACATCTTATTCTGTTTTTATCAATTGGAATGAAGATAAACAGCGCTGTTACCAACATGTTCCCTCTTTTTGTTGCAGGTAAGACATACTGGGAAGAATTCTTATTCCCGAGTAGCCACGGACGACGATTCAGAAGAAGACAAAGACCAACAGTTCGAATTCACCGTAGACGATGAAAATCAAAGTGAAGAAAAAGTAGAAGACAATGATGACAGCGACTTCGATTTAGAAGAGGAAACGCCCCCTAAAATTTCAGTAGAGGTATCAGAATTCGTATATCCTAATTTGAAACTTTTAGATGTTTTTGTTTCGTCTCGAGAGATATGAGTGCTTCAGTATACAATATACATAATATTTCATGAAACTTGTTGCGGTGGTAGTTATATACAGTGCTACTTAATTTGCATAAGAGCTTACGGAAACTCCGCTCGAGCACTTCTTCCCAATTTTACTTGATTTTTCACATTTTGAAATTGAATTCAGACGATTTTCGCATTGAAATAAATTCTACAGGCTAGAAGGCTCACAAAGCGTGCATCCAACACATTCTGTTCTGTGTCAATTTTTATTTTTTCTTACCGGTAAAATTACATTAAATTCTAATCTAATTATTCCAAAAGCTGGGTTGCGTATTTTCTAACTAAAAATCTATCAACAAGTGACCAATGAAAATATATTCTGTTTTCTGAAAAGTGTCTAATTGCATCTCTTGTGAAAAGTTGAATTTTTACAAGAATTTTAAAGTGCAAAATAACACTTTCCTAGAGGATTCGCCATATATGTATATTAGGGTGGTCCTTATTTATATGGGGAAAAAAAATTTCGGAATTCAACAAGTGACGCCCCCTAGTTTTGTGACACTATAATAAAAAGTAACGTGTGCAAAATTTGAACTCGATCGGTCAATAATAACACGTGCCCCTAGGCCGTTGAACTTTAACACTTTTGATAATTTTCCCACAAATCTTTGAAATTTTACTTCAGACTCTGTACATCGTTTCTCCTAGATTTGCAAAATATTTTTACAGTGAGGTAACACTAAAATTACTCTTTATAATTACTTTATATCATCTAAAGATTCTTACGTTGAATAAGAATGAAATAATGCTTTAGAAACTTTTCTTAATCGTACCCCGCTTTTCTCAATGTATCTCTACAGTGTGTATTTTTTTCCGATAGTCTTGGACGGTCTGTAAAATAATTGTTTTTGTGACTCATATTCAGTAAATTAGTTGCGAAATTCTTCGATTAATTGTGCTCCTCTTTCAGCTGTATCATTCACAATTTTCAGTATTTTAACGATCTTTCTTATTTTTAAAGAGTTTCCTTCTTTTTGCCGTGAATTAGGATCAAAAAGAAAAAAAATATTGTAGTGTTTGTAACTTATCAAGCAGTTTTATTGACTCGTAATTGGTTCTATGAAGAGGAAGATCTTTACCAAGAAAGTATTCCAAATCATCTACAGTTATCTGAAATTTGTTAAACAGTCATCAGACACGTCTTCCTTATCACAAGCATTTTTTGGACTAGTGTTTTCCTATCTTCAAAGTTAATTCCTTCATCCAATATGGACAAAGCTACTAGTTTATCCCCTAAATACCATAAGTGATTTATAAATTTTCCAATCACTGCTTCTGCTGCATGTTTGTCGTCATTTTGTACGCTGCTAGGTTTTCGGACATAGTATATAAAGGAGTCTCGATTGGGTTGCTGTGAAAAACCATATCTTCATACAGCATTTAATTGTAAAACAGCTTTGTAAAACAGCATTGAAAGGCTTTCTTTTCATGTAAGGTCAATTTAAATTGTTTCCTAATATAAAAATTTTCAAACAAAAGTTCCTTTTAGCACCTATGTGGCTCAGGGATAAAATCCAAGTTGCCCAAAACATATCCCTATAGGAGGAAATTAACCAGGAAATATTATTACAAATTATGAGAATTATCTGTAATCTTACTCAATTCCGCTTTTTACGAACAATAATAAAATGTCATCAACTTCGTCTTTTAGAATTTAAGTGATATGTGTACTTGATTGAAATGTTATACGTTCTGAATGATGGAGATCTTTCCACAAAATTTTGAAGCGCTTAAATAATTGAATATCTGATCTAGAACTAAGAAAGGCAAGAATTTCTTTAAGGACACACTCTGCAGTACGATTTCAAGTGCATGATGATGGCAATCCTAATGTAATATATCACCGTTCAGTTTTTGCTCTAAAAAATTGCATGTACAATTCATTGGTATTGCAAGTCGTTGTATCAAACACTACATCTAGAATAGTTAGTAATAAAGAGCTATCATATAAGATATCATAAGCAACTGAAGAAATATCTAAGGCATTCCGAGTAGCTGTTCAATATTAGGACCTGAAGCTATCACGGTAATACTGTTGGCGTTCTTTTTCCAGTTACATCTGGATGTAGCTTTGTATCCCAGTGAATAACTACAAAATCCACATTTAAATTCATGAAATTTAATTTTACCTCTCGAAGACTTTCTCTTGCTCTCTTAAGGAATGTACCATTGATCACTAGGTCATTTGGATTCAAATTTACTGCATCTTTATAGGCTTTAAATAAATGAACAACATCTTTATCCCTAATATGGCATTTGTCTAACAGTGATGAAAGGCAAGCAGATATCAATAGTTGTCAAGCTTTTTTGCATTGAGGTAAACCAGCTGTAGAAAACATAAGTTCAACAGTTTAGGATAGATATCCATTTCGGTTTATAAAGCTTCTGAATCGTAAGAATTTGATGATAATAAAGGACTATGTACTGAAGTAGAAAAAAATTAATTTAAAGGATAGATTTCTACATTGTTCTGGTCTGTTTTTTTTTTTTTTTAATTTATATTTTAGCTTTGGAAAATACGGTAGGGTCTGGTGGGAGAAAGTGGTCAATGGGGTAAAGTGGTCATAATTCAAGTAAATGGCTATAGCTTGGAAATTAATGTTCGAATGAATGTGAAAATTTTATTTTAGAGTAGTGCATTTAGAAACTACATTTTAAATACAAAATTTTACAATTGGCAAAATTTTATTTGGTAAAAAGAAATATTTTGTGTAAATATGAAAATTTTTAAAATCTAAACACCTTTTTTAACGTCCATGAGAAATTTTGTTTGTTAGAATTATGGACAGATTGACTGCACAGGAAGCTTCCTGCGTGTCTCAAGAACTCTTACTCATTAGCAGTTAGCTGAATCTATTTTGAATAATTTTTTAGAACAATTTAAGTAAGATGGGGTAAAGTGGTCATAATATTAGGCTTAACGAATATTGTTCTTCTTAAGTCACTTAATCTTTAAGTATAAGGCAGATATAAATTAAATATTAATTTCACTTAATATGTATTGTTTTTAAAATAAACAGAGTTAAATATACGAGTATATGCGCATGTATACGCATATACTCGTGTAGGCACGTATATATAAGCATTCACATAAATGCACCAATAAACACGTATTTGGGTATCTGCTAGTATTTTTTATCTACAGTGGCTCCCAAAAGTGTTCGTACACTTTGAAATTTTTTAGTAAAACCAAAATAACTCAAAACTGAATTCGAATATGAAGTCCAATATTTTTTCACATCATTCCTATGTCATTCTAAATATAACCCATTGGTTTTTTTTCAAAATATTGACGAATCTTCTTTTTGAAATGGGTCAGAAAACGAAGAGACAGAGAAATAACACGCCACAAAAGTCATCGTACACTCAAATATTTTCGAATAAATTCATGATTAAAATTATCATATACCGTTTTATTAGTATTTTTGCATTGTGTTGACCCTTATAAGTCATTTGGCTTTAATTTTTTTGTTTATTTATTCCATAATATATTGCTTATTACTACAAAATGGCTGGTATTCGTAAAAAACCGCAAACTCCATTCAAATTTGAATTTTTTTCCCACAGTAGTGGTAAATTGGTTTGAAATGTCTCTAAATTAGTTAATTTATTTATTTGTATAGTAAAGTGCTTGATAAAATGCTTTAAAGAAAGGAATCGGACCGAAAACAAGGTAAGAAAAGGTCGACCGGCAAAGTTGACAAAACGTGATCGTAGATTTAAAGTTAAAAAATTTATGAAAAATACACATTTGAGTACTGTAAAAGTTTCTGCAGAGTTAAATGAAACATTTTACATTTAATTTTCACCTAAAATTGTTCGCCAAGTTCTTTGATTAGCTGGATTAAATGGGACTTCCTCCCGCAGAAATTTTCTTGGTCGTGTGAAAAACAGAAAGCTTACGGTTTTTATCCCAAAATCAATAATAAATAAGCTAAAAACAGTTTAGAATCATGTCTTACTGACAGATAAAAAGTAATTCAACATTTTTGGTTAAATTGTTGTATAACTGTAAGTAGAAGAAAAAATTAGGAACTTAATCTTAAGAACTTAGTTGGATCAGTTAATCAGGACGGTGAAGGTGTTTTAGTGTGAGGGTGCATATCAGCATCAGGACTTGGTAGTTTGTAATTTTTTGATGGAATAATGAATCATGCTGTTCCTTTAAATATTTTAAAAACCAGTTTTGAACTCTTAGCCAAAAATTTGGTTATTGGAAACAACTTTGTTTTTTATCAAGATAACGGTAAGAAGCACACGGTTTTCAACGTTTGCGTCTAGAGCGTCGAAAATTGTCCTAAAGTTTAGAAAATACCACCTCAATCTCCAGATTGTAACTTAATGTAACGTATTTAGAGATATCTGAAGGCTAGATTACGAAAATAGGGCTTTAAAACGAAAATAGAGCTAGAAATAGTAATACTCGAAGTGTGGTAGAACACTTACTCAGAAATTACGCTAAAAAAAGAAAGAAAAAGAATGAAGTCTATTCCCAGACGTTTAAAAGGTGTTACGAATACTGTATGATATTCTACTAATTAATAACTTAATCAAAAGTTAGATTATTCAATAATATATAGACATTTTATAAAGTGTACGAAGACTTTTGTGAGATAAAATTTCGGGCACTTTTCGGTTTTTGGTTTTTAAAAAATTAAGTTTTAATATTTTTTGAAAACTTTTCATGCAGTTTTGTTAAAAATTGATCATAGATCTTATAGTTAAATACCTATTCCGAAATATTAATTCTAACCAATGATTTGGGGCCTATTTCGTTGAAAGTCATAGGTGTACGAAGACTTTTGGGAGCCACTGTATACAGATATACATTCGACTATACACGTATATACCCGCTTCTGCTCGTATATATACGAACACTTATATACTCAGGGAGACACGTATATACGCGTACGTACTCGAGTAGACACTTACATACAAGCATATGATATACAGGGTGAGTCTAAACTCTTGAGCAAATAATTAAAAGGTATTAGACGGGAAGATAAGAGCAAGAATCATAAGAAACATATGGACACAAACTCAACGCTGACGCGCTAGATGCACGCAAAGCCAGAAACTGATGGATGCAAAACAGGTCACAAATTTATTACACAAAGATAATTTTACACAACATTTTAGGTTTTCAGAAAGTTTTAAAGTGATTGAGGAAATTTGCGACCGGCAGCTATAATACATGCATCGTAATCACTCTGTTGCAATTACGAGACTTTTGAAAAACTTTCATCAGTCGCTGCGCCTTTGTTGCGATGCGTGTATTAGAGCTACTACAGGCAGTAACTGTCAACAACTGCTCTAAATATTTCTTAAAAACTGAATTGTCGGCTAAGATCATCTTTGTGTAACAATTCTGTGACCTGTTTTGCTAACATCAGTTTCTGACCTTGTGTGCATGTAGCGCGTCAGCGAAACAAGTTCCTTATGATTCTTTGCTTCTTATCCTCCCCTTTCACACCACTTAGATTTTGCTCAAGATCTTGGATTCATTCTGTAAGCATTAATGTACATTAGCGGATATACTCGTGGATATACGTGGATACATGTACTGGTGTATACACGTAAATGCACGTATATACGTCTAACAGGTATATAATCGTGTTTACACGTAAACATACGTATATACTCGTGCTTCCATATATATATACACACGTGAGTAGACACGTACAAACACGCACTGGATATATCCACGAATTAACTCGTGTATACTCGTATAACTATGTATGCACACTTATATATGCGTCGACTATACGTATATACTCAGGTATGCACGTATATACTCGAGATGCGTGCAAACACGCATATGATGTTCGTTTATACGCGTATATACTCGCATATACATGGGACACGTATATACTAGTGTAGACACGTATTCACTCCTGTAGGTAATCAAGTATACATGCTCATATACTCGTGTATACACGTATATACTTAAGTAGGCACGTGCATGCATGTATCTGATGTATACTTTTATCTATTCATATATGAACATGTTTACTCATGTCTACATGACACATATAGTATACTCGTGTATACCCGCATATACTCGTATATATACTTGCAACTATAAAAATAACCTAAATATACAAAAATTAGGGTTATTTGTTACGGTTTTGCATCTATTTTTAACTGTGACCACTTTACCCCATGCTATGACCACTTTCCCCCACCCCAGGGGGTAAAGTGGTCATAAATACAAAGGGAGAAGAAAATGTTATAAAACTACTTAAATCAATATTTTTTTTCCTGAAATTCATTGCACCGTGTTCTTTAATAATGCAATGTAAAATAACAATAAAAAAAGTTCAAGTGTTTAAAGAATTTATTGTATTTATTATTCACCTAAGTTGAAAACCTGCGATTTTATGACCACTTTACCCCACTAGACCCTATATTTTTATGTTATTAGTAATCGAGGATTTTTCGAAATTTATATTTTAAAAATTGTATCAGCATTTAGGTATGCTTATAACTAAAGAACAGCGAATTAAAATATAATTGCAATTACTTATATTTATAGCATTGAAACCTTGCGACTCTATTTGCCACACCTATTACATACACAGGGAATTTTGTAAATCAACACCCCCAAAGCCTGGAGGAAGCAATTTGTTGCTGTCAAAGATCATTCATTAGTGACCTAGGCCATTCATTAGTGACCTAGGCCATTCATTAATGGCCTATAGAATTCCTTGTGTCCATCTTGGCAGGAAGAAACATTCCCCTGCTACTTGGTTCGAACAAGCGCAGAAGAGCGGTACGCTTGACCCAAGGCCATTGGTGTCAGTGGCGCCGACTCCATGGGGCCTGAGGGGGCAAAGCCCCCCCCCCCCAATAAATCAAGAAAATTAATAGTTATATTTTGCTTTCTAAACTCACAAATTTATCTTTTATTTTCCTTATTTGAAGATAGTTTTCCTTGCAAAATACATTCAGTAATGAGATAAAATGAATAATTATTACGGTAGTAATCATGTTAACTGAAAACGAGTGGAAACGAAATGATAGTGTTTCAGTGCTACAAGCACACTTAGACTTTGTTCCAGTGCGCGAAGATAGAAGTCAAGTCTGTCGCCTCTGGGTCGCGCTGCGGCGCTCATCTAAGTGTTGCTGATCTTGAAAAAATATATGATGGTTTGATTTATATATTAAATGGGGGGGGGGAGGCGTGATAGTTTTGAATACTTTTGGGAATTATGTTTAAAAGAAAAACCTTTACAAAATGATGATCCATCGCGTCCTCGGAATCACCGTATACCAAAGAAGTATGAAAACAACGAAGCCAGCTCACCGCACACTTTCCAAATCCCAAAGGAGTACTACAAGGCACCCACAGGCAAAACATTGAGGTTTATGAAATGGTGCAATTTTGCATCATTGGGTGATTTGCATCAACTGGACTCGCACAGGTCATTGTAGTTGAACAAGAGTGCTTGCTTTTATTAAACAGAGGTGAAACAAATTTTGAAAAATCAACCGAGTTTTACAAAAATGACTTAGACATTGAGAGACTGCGTTTATGCTTGAATATGTCAGTCGATATCACTAATGAAAAAACAACGGGTCTTAAAAAAACATGCGTAAATTAAATTACCTTTTTACGAAAATGCTGTGCGCGTTAATATTTATTTTTTCCTTTTTTCATTGCCAAAAAATATGTGTCAGGCCTGTGGAGTTTTTGTGTCTCTAATGTTGATTATAAAAAATACTTTAAAACTCACTCACATTTAGAAAATTTCCCGTGGCAAAACTCCGCTGTCCCCCCCCCCCCCCCCCCCCCAATTTTTTAAAGTCGGCGTCTCTGATAGTACTCGTCCATGAAAGTCAAGTGTCCTATCTTATATCTGTCAATGCCTAGCTATGGCACTGAAAGGATCCCCATAAAATAGAACAAAAAAAAAAGTCTCTTACTAAGACAAGTGACATGATATAGTTGAACCAGAAAATTTGTAAACCAATTTTTAGATTGTTTTACTTCGAAAACGCCATGTCACATACTGTTTGTTTGTTAAAATTATACACACCAGAAAATATGGCATTTTCAATGTACAAAAATGTAACATTTTTTTTTGGGGGGGGGGGGACCTCCGAGAGATTACATAACCCCTTAAAGCCCCGGTGATGTCCGGCCCCCCCCCCCCCAATAACTTTTGCAAGTCGGCGCCCCTGATTGGTGTACATGTACCCTCTGTAACATGTTAAATTTTATAGAATGAAGGTGAGAGAATGAACGATTCTGAAGTAGCAGCACCTATTGAGGATCAAAATTACTTTAAATATAGAACGATAGAATTATTTTTACATAAAAATGAGAAAATCCGCAATTTTTTCTTCGAAACTCAAAAAAAGGGACCCTAGGGGCACGTGTTAATATTCATAGATTGACTTAAAATTTTGCAGGGATCATTTGTTTATATAATGGAACAAATTGAGAGGGCGTCGCGTAAAATATCTGCAACTTCAAAAATAAGAACCACCCTAATGTATATATATTTAATTGTAAAAAAACGGAGCTGAAATCTCTAGACAGTTTATGCGTAGATTTTGTAGAACATGAGAACTATAGCTGTGGGACAGGGCATTTAGATGATATTTCTCTGAAACATTTTTATTTTTAATGGAACAAAAATCTAAATTTCGGAAAATTTATATATTAAAATTCTGCACTAAAGACGCATATAAGAATCCTAAAAAAATTTTTAAAGCGATGAAATAAAATAAAACTATCATTTATATTTTCTGTTTTGCTATTCATGGATAGTCCCGTGGGTCATAAATCTAGCAAATAACAGATGACGATGTTTAGTGCTTTTATTATTTTATTATATTAACTGACCACTGACCCGTGAGAAACATTCGTACTTGACAGTGATAATTCAAAAATCCGATTTTTTTTAATGGTTAAATTTCAAAGAACAGTCACAATGTGAATTGTTTGATTATTTTTTACCCATGGCAATGAAAAATAAAATAAAAGGATAACTTACTTAGTCTTATTCTTATGAAGTACTAGTGGTACCCACACGACTTTGCCCGTAATAGAAAAATTAAAAGGTCTTTTGGTTCGCCTGTATGTATACAAATAATGTATGGTGAATTATCTCTCCAATTGGCTTGTACCCATGTTACGGTTCCACGTTATGATAATTTCGTATCTCACCAATTGGCTTGTGCCCATGTTACGGTTCCACGTTATGATAATTTCGTAATTTACTCGTTCATCTTATGATAGTTTTGTTCTTAAAATTGGGATAGAAAAAGAACCACATCGAATTTTCGAAAAATCGCTTCGAGGTGCACACCCCCATGCTACAAACTAACTTTGTGCCAAATTTCATGAAAAAAGGGCCGAACGGTCTAGGCGCTATGCGCGTCACAGAGATCCAGACATCCTCCGGACATCCAGACTGAGAGACTTTCAGCTTTATTATTAGTAATAAAGATTATTCGTGATACTGCTATTTATCATGCTAAAATAAAAGTTTTCTCTCCTGATTTTAATGCAACAGTACGACTGTTGCTCAGAATCCTGCACTGAGATATATTATCAGAAATTTCCATCAAGATCAACCCAAGGAAAAAAAGGTCCTTCAAAAACGGCAAAACCCACATCAGGAGAGAACCCACGATGTTTGCGTTTCTAGCACAACACTCTTATCATTTGAACCACACAGCCTCGCTTGGGAAGCGCTATACATTTAAGAAATGCTTACTAAAAAACAGAATAAACAGATTTTTTCGAAAAACCAATACAATGTGTGCTTTCTGTTTATTTTTCGCCGAAAGCGATTAAAGAAATTCTTTTTAAATGATTTCTTACATATGAAGTTCGATGAATTATTGACTAAGTTATGACGTAGTCACAAAAAGCACCTTTGAAAAATAATATACATGATGATTTCATTATTGCTACCTAAATTTATGTGTTTAATACTTTATTGGTGATTTCAGGAAAACGACACTGTGGAAATTCTCCCCAGCCAGGAAATAGACGATGACGACAACGAAGATGATGACGAGGAAGAGTTTGAAAATGACCTAGATGGGGATGATGAAATGTTCGAAAATCCCGATGAGGATGCAGCCCAGGTCATTTATGGTGATCACGTGTTCCTGTATTGAAGACAATTTATGTGTGTCATCAAGTGCAAATATTTTAATGTTTCTCATATGTGTTTCATCTGAATTCATCATTTTCTTAAAATTTTTAAGCGAAACTAAGATGTAAAAAGCAGCTATTTCTTCAGAGGAAGATTTGTGATAGCTTGAGATTACTGTCTTTATAGTTTTCATCTTTATCCTAAGATGTCTCGATTTCGTTAATTTAGTTCTTCTAAATAAAAAATATTATGCATTTATTGCTCATATACAGCGTAATTGTTGTTTGACAAATAAAAAAAGTTATTTTCTCCTCATAAATTCATTATTTTTAAGCAATGACGTAATGTTTTTGTGTCCTATTGCTGTTTCTGTGATAGAAATGTTTACTGTTATACGGTTCAAATTCTATAAGAGACTGCTGGTCTGAGTTGCTGTGGAAAATCAGTGATATCTAAAATAGCTCGGCCACTAAGTTTAGTGTAGTGACAAAGGCGGGTGGCAGTGGTGGATAAAGCTTCCTAAACAAAAACACAACAACACAAGCTCCCCTCATATGTTCCTCTTATATTATTTTGGTATTTTGTTTCATTATTTGAGGGTTGCTACTGCACAACAGCAAAACGTTTAGGTTAGAACTATCCCTAAAACTTCAGATAAGAATTGATAATTTAATATGGACAATTATAATGTACTCATATAAGTTCCAACAGAGCGAAAATTTGCCACAGCAAAAGTTATGTCATAATCGATAATTTAATAACATCGTGATTTAGTTTATAGTATGCTGCATAGTAGTGGTGCTCATTGAGAAGAGATAAAAGGTAGAGAGAGTGAAGCAATCAATTCTTGAAGTAAGGAACCCAAGTCACGTGATAAATTTTAAATAACGTATTGGAAGAAAACAGGTTTATTTCCCTAGTTTCACGCTAAACGTATCTCTCATTCGTCGTGGTTTAACTATGTGACATGGGATCTTTGGCTCAGCTTTTCCTAAGCCAATGAATGGTTTTGCGTCATATAGTTACTAATTCTTGCTCTGAGGTGGCGCCCAATATTTTCCACCGGAGAGCTGCACGTCATATTTAGATGAATGTCTCGGGTTAGAACAAAATAATAAAATTAAAACACAATGTGATCACCCTCCCCCCCCCCCCCCGATAACATAGGAAAAGGAAGGAAAATTAAACCAAGAATTGCTGCTATCATTATCACATGTTTTTTTTTTTATCAATGCGAAGTTTCCTTCTGTCTTTAAGAAACTGATTTCGATCATTTGGCTCCAAATTTGCAACAATCATTCCTAATACCCAATGAAGATGATCGGTTGATTTAGAAGTTTCCAGAATACAGTTTTCGATTCGTAATGTTAAACATGACAAATGGGATACACAGGTCAGCTTCGCGGGCCGCATATTGCCCGTGAATCGTAGGTTAGGCACTCCTGCTGTAAGGCGTATCCAGGGCTGTCCAACACTTCTGTAAGCAGGGATACCTGAGCTTGTGAAAAACAATGAAGGGTGCTGTTATTTGCTGTTTGCTCGACTGGGACACAAACACTACTTGCTGTTTCAGCAGAATAATGGGAACCTTGAGTGGTTTAACGCCTTGAGGACAGAAGGGTTCGCATTCCCTTCCTTGCCCTGGATATAATTTCGGACTTTTTCTCCAAATATTTATCTTGTATATTTGCAAGGAACATAAGTTACAAATTGTGCTACACAATGGGTTGAAAGAACGCAATGTTGGACAGCTCTGCCATAACCAATTCTCACCACATATGCATAACTGCCAACTTGGCTGATCCTATAAGTGAAGGAGTCACGATTCCCCATAATTTTGATTCCTTCTCCCGAATTCCCTTATACAAAATCATTCTCTGGAATTTTTATCAAAAGAATTTCTATGAGAATAAAAAAAGGCCTTTTGTTTAAGTAGGGTTTCTGGGGGCAGGAGGGTCGTACAGTCATACAGCATTCATAAATTCTTTTTTGGGGAAATTCTTCTCAAAAATGATTTTAAGTGTTGAAAATTAAGTGCTCATACAGGGAAATGGAAATTGCTTCTACATTGTTAAATATGAAAGTAGATTTTCTGGTCTATTTTTATCCTATTTCTTGTAACGACTTTTTTTTTTATAACCGTTAGGGTAAATGTTTTTTAAACATATTAGCAATTTTCCTAATTTTAAAAATTCGTGCTTAATTTCTGAAAAATCACCAAAGTTTAAAAAACAGTGCTGTGAAAGTTATTTATGCAAAAATATCCCATATTTATACTCTCCAATGTCGGCAGTTATGCATTTGATTTATTTGGAAATACTTGAAGTGTCTTTTTTTTTCTTTGTGAAATAATATTAACTTTTTCTGGTGATCTTGTTTGCAAAATTGTCGCTCTCATTTGAAAACGTATTTACGTTTAATGATTTTTTACATCAAATATTTCATTCATTTATAGATCTGTAACAAATAGCAAATCATGTACTGAGAAAAGTTGTTTATATCATACTTGGAATTCAAGTCACATCATTGTACATATCGTTTTCTCAATAAAAGTTCGTTTTGTAGTGTGTTTCTTCTTCTTTTATTTATGGTTTTAAACAACAAATGCATTTTCTACACCGGAATGTTCTCGACTTTCGGTACTATAAAATTAATTATAAACAAAATTTACGAAATACAACTTTTTTTAAAAAAAGTCTTACATTAAAGGGGCATACATTACTCCATTTTAATCTGAAAATAATAACTCTAGAACTAAGTAAACAAATATTGAGCTTGTTTGAAAAACGAAACTTATAGCTCCCCTACTATAAAGCAGTAATGCTGAACCTGCGACAAATGCGCTGCAAAAGCACACCGAGTTTTTCGATTTCGTTGAAAAATGGTACCATTTACTTGGAAATTGCCTCTCGGTATTTTTTTTTTTTTTAATTGATTTCATAGTTACACCGGCCAATCAAGTTAGCCTTATAATTAGTGCGCCAGTGTATCGTGGATCATGTTTCTAAAATGCTAAAAGTGTATCGTGGCAAAAATGAATTTGAGAATGTCAACAACTGGTTCATGTTTACGAAATAAGGAATAATGAAATTTTAAAATCCTGATTTGCATCTTTTTCCAAACAAAATGAACACTCGGTATCCATGCAGATACCAGAAATCTCGCAACCTTCATTTAGAAAATTTGAAATGTGCTTTATGAATTCTTTCAATGAAGGAAAACCAAATTAAAATGTAATAAATCCTTCAGTTTTAATAAACAACTCCTTTTTGGCAGGGGTCCCCATCTGGGGGGGATTCATGGCGCAGAATGGTACCATTGCAATTTGGGGGGGGGGGGGTGCGATCTATCTCTGGGAGTGGCGATGGGCACCATTGTTTTTGGTATTAATTAAATGTAAAATTTACCGTAATATTTATGAACTACTGCTTTATCCGTAACGCAAAAAAATTTCAGCTGTTGTAATTCATGTTAGGACTTAACAGTGGCCGGATTTATCATTTTACAATCGCAAGGTGTCTCTATGACCCAAGGAGCAAATATTTATGCGCAAAAATGCACATAAATATTTTACATATAGTTCTGTGATAGACAAAAGCGACCCCCCCCCCCAAAAAAAAAACAACACATTATGCAGAGGTGCCCATCCCCCTAAAAGCAAGGGCGTACCCCCTAAATATCCCGAAGACCCCCTCCCCCCACCCCCCCCCCACCGAAAAAAGTACCCCTTAAAAACACTCCCCTAAAAATGTCCATGGCGCAGTCTGCGCCATGGACACTTCCCCACTAGGTGCGCACCCTTGCACTACGACGCACTGGTGCAAAAACGCCAAAAAGAGTTTACCAAAAAGATTTTTTTTTTTCTATATTAAACCAAATTGAGGTCGGATTCGACCGATGCCGACTGCTTTTCTTCAAATGGCAGATGGCAAAAAAAAAAAAAAAAAAAAAAAAAATCAAACGCGAATAAATTGCTAAAATTGTCAGCGATTTAAAGGATCATTTATTCATTTCACTTTACTTCCTTTCTACGAATAGGGAATTGAGGACTAATTCATCAAAGGGAACATGTCCATTTTTTAAAAATGTTCAGGAGGGGAGAAAAAACGAATTATACGGTAAGAGCAAAATAGTTTTATTAACTTCTCTGGGTACATAATTGAGCACAAAAAGCCCAGCAAATTATGACCCAGAGTAAGAAACGTTTGTGTAAAAAAAAACAATGAGATATTGCCATCTTAATTTTGGATATGTGTCCTTTTGAACGAAAACCTGAATGTTGAAAAGTCCAATTTCACCAAAACTGTAATATGTCACCTTCTCAAATTCTCTTATCGAAGTACATGAACCTAAAAGTAGTGGATTAAAATTTGAGGATTTTGGAAATGTGTTCCTTCGGATCTAAAAGTCTTCGTACTACAGATTCTTTCAGGATATGTCCCCTTTTGTTCAAAATAAAACATGCAGAGGATAGATTTGTTAGCTTTTGATCAAAAAGCCATACTTTACAATTAATTAAAATAGGATTTTCCACGTTTGGACTTCTTGAGAGTAAGTTATTTGATAAAGGTCATCTGAAAGATTTAGAAAATGTCATAAAATGAATTTTTCTAAAAGGCAGATACGTTTCCTTTTGATAAATTACTCCTCTATTGTAATCACAAAAAGATCATATCGATACATATATACCTAAATTTCTGTTTTACGATCACCCAATTTAAAGTTCACAAGTTTTTTCGGCGCATCTGTACATGCATATGTACCTAAGAACGTATAGGTGGCTGAAATATCCATTTTGAACACCTCCTCAGTTAATTATCGCAAGTTCTCGTGCGATCTTTTCATGCGCTTAAACTTGCCAAAACGTTACTTGCTATAAAACGTTATGAAATAGAAAGTTGAAAACTCATACGTACGTAGTATGATCTGAAAGTTCGAGGACAAGCTGTATAAAACCTTACCCTGAATAGTTCACATTACCGAAGCACATTTATCAACAAAATAGTGTCAACTTGAACGACTATGCATTTCTGCCAACGTTCGTATAGCTTTTAGAAGCATTGGAAGCCATTTTTTGCAACTTCCTGTAAGGCCTCTTGCGCATCTGCTTTAACTTCATCGTGGGGAAGAAGGCGACTTCCATGTTGAGGATGCACGCTTCGATTGGTCAATACTCTGATATGACAAACAAATAACAACGTTTCGTTGGATTTAACTCCGTGTGACTTTTACTATTCCCAGCAAAAAAAAAAAAAAAAACATGCAGGGACGCCGCTTTCTTTCGTCAGATTGAAGATAAAGTTGCATCCCAGGAGGTTGCGAAAAATGGCTTCCAGGAGTGTTTCCAAAAGTTATATGAACATAGGCAGAAGTACATAGTCGCTCAAGGTGCCCTTTGAAAGTGGATGTGCTTCGGTAATGTGAACTGTGAACTATTCTGGGTAAGGTTTTATACAGCTTGTCACCGAACTTTTGGATCGTACTACGTACAATCTGTACAGGGTGTAGTTATGCTTCTCCTTTTTTGATTGCTGTATGATGAAAGAGGAAAAACAACAGCAAAAAAAAAGAAAGACAAGAAGTTCTGTCTAGAACTAAACGAGCCTACTTTCCCATATATCCATACTACTTTCTAGTACCTGAACAATATTCTCAAAAATAGCTAAAATCGCAAATTGTTTCAAAAATACTTTTTAAATATTTTAAGCTGATTTCTAGGAATAAAATATTCCTCACTTATCTTTAAAAAAGCAGCACCTTTTAAACAAAGCAGCTAATACACTTTTTTCCATTAAAAAAATTCTTTAACAGCTTTCGAAACGAAAAAATAATAATTAAAATTAATAAACTTATTAAAATAAATACATCATATTAAAAAAAATCGTTCTTTTTCCCCTGTTGCCAAAAATAATTTTTAAACGAACTAATGCAATTACCAAAATAAATAAAAACAATAAAATGTCAACTTAAAGAAATGATTTTCATTGTCAAACAAAAAAAATCGTCTGTGTATATCTTTATGTAGAAACATGAATGACTTCGAGTTTATTCGCCGAAAACTGAATGCCTAAATTAAAACTTTAGGGTGAAAATAAAAACAAGCCATATCATTAATAATTATTTCACAGTTAAAACCATAGCTGTGGAGTCGGAGTCAATCTCATTTTGGGATAAAGGAGTCGGAGTCGAATATCGAAAAATCGGAGTCAGTCATCTGTCCTCCGTGTATAAATTTTTGCCAAATCTACAAAGTCAGAGTCGAAGTCGGGGAGTCGGAGTCCGATTAATTATCGGGCACAGGAGTCGAGTCGGAGTCAGGTGCCCCTAAATTGTCGGAGTCTGGAGTTTGGCGTCAAGAGATGTTTCCAACAAAATTTGTTTGAAGTAAATCCGCCTTCAAGTACGGAATCTACATTGACTTTCAGTTTCCCCGTAGGCGCTAATGTTAAGGGATTTGAACTGTTCAAAATTGAACGGAAAATTGTTCAGATCAAAAATATATTTTATATACAAGTTTTTCATCAAAAGTTTTTTCCTACAAAGTTCGCTTGAAGCAAATTCACCTCACAGTTCGGAATTGCCTTGAATTTCCCCGTAGGCGCTAATGTTAAGCTTTTTTGAATTGTTCAAAATTGAACAAAAATAGTTCAAATCAAAAAGTGAAATATGGGAATGAGGTGTATTTGCCGAGATCTTTCGAACAAAGAAAAGTTTGTTCAAATCGGACTATTCATTCAAAAGTTATTAGGGGGGGGGGGGACAGACCGACAGACATTTTTCCCCATCTCAATACCCTACTTTCCAATTTTTCAATATTTATGAAATTATTTTACTTATTTTTGATTTTTTTTTTCGCGATATTTTTAAGATGCATTAAGCCTTCTTTCATGCTTTTTTCTGACTTTTACTGGGAAAGTAGGCTAAAAAAGGGGGGAGGGGGAAACAAAGACACTGTTTAATAACCAACTGATTTATTTTTTTAAAATTGAACATATAACATAAGATTTCAGTAATAATGTATGGATTTAGGTACACTATACATAGTTAAAAAATATTAAATTATGTTGTTTAATCATTCAAAAAAAAATTTAAGAATAAAAGCTAAAAAAAACGAGCTGATGTGTGCATCACATGACTTCCTTTTACTCCAATTTAATCTCATTTCCCCGTTACTGGCAATTTTAATGTGATTCAATAGAATCATATATCAATCAATCATGTGATTCAATAGAATCTCTCTAAATATCACCAACAGTGGCCAAATTGAAATCAGATTTTAAAAAAAAGCCAAATTTGTCTCCAAGTTGGCGACAAAACTTGGCGACCAAAAGACTGGCGATATATCGCCAAGTGTCCGACAAATTATATCACCTCTTGAGTTTACATCGAAATTAACAACGATTTCCTCCCAAAAAGGGGCAAAAGACCCCCTTATGAACATCTGAATGCAACCAAAAGAGAAGGTGCACAACTAGACCGCACTAGGAGTCTACGTATCAAATTTCAACTTTCTAGGACATACCGTTTTTGAGTTATGCGAGATACATACACACATACGCACATATATACGTACATACGGACGTCACGAGAAAATTCGTTGTAATTAACTCGGGAATCATCATTATGGATATTTCGCGTGTCTATACGTTCTTAGGCACTTATCCACGTGTGGTCGAGTCGCAAAAAAAAAAACTCAATATTCATTCGGGGGTGAGTAAAATGGAAGTTAAGGTCGATTTTTGAGTGAAAATTTTTTCGCGAATACAATACTTCCTTTTTTGTAAAAGGAAGTAAAAAGTTAAATTGGTCATTTTTTGGGTAACCTTAAAACTCCTCGGTCGTCAGAGTAGGCACTCTCACCGTAAAATCTTGCGATCTTATAAAAAAATAAATTAGGACGAAATGTGAGGGAATTTTTTTTTCGCGAATACAATACTTCTTTTACTATCTAAAAGGAAGTAAAACGTTCTGTACAGATTAACATTCCCAAAATTGGCAATTTTAATGTGATTCAATGATTAACTCTCTAAATATTTCCATCGGTGGCCAAGTTAATACCAAGTTATTTAAAAAAAAAAAAAATCGTCGCCAAGTTGGCGAAAAAACTTGGCGACCAAAAGCTTGGCGATACGTCACCAAGTGTTTACCAAATTATAACACCACTTAAGTTTGCATTGATATTAACAATGATTTCCCCCCAAAAAGGTGCAAAAGACCCCCTTAGGAACATCCGAAAGCAACCAAAAGGGGAGGTGCACAACTAGACCCCACTACGAGTCTATGTACCAAATTTCAACTTTCTAGGACATACCATTTTTGAGTTATGCGAGATACATACGCACATACGCACATACACACATACGCACATACATACAGACGTCACGAGAAAAGTCGTTGTAATTACCTCGGTGATGGTCAAAATGGATATTTCGCGTGTCTATACATTCTTAGGCACTTTTCCGCATGTGGTCGAATCGAAAAAAAAAACTCAACATTCATTTGGGGGTGAGCAAAATGGAAATTAAGGGCGATTTTTGAGTGAAAATTTTTTCGCGAATACAATACTTCCTTTTTTGTAAAAGGAAGTAAAAAACAATGAAACCGTCAACAAATTACACAATGAAAGTGAAAAAATAGCACTTAGACATTTTTTAGTCATCAAATTAAACAAAAAGGGTAACAGATAAATAACAATATTAAATCATAAAAGGAATATTTCTATACTTATTTAAAATTTATGAACAAAAATGTTTGCATTTTTCATAAACCATGAAAAGGTCGAGCTTCTTAAAATGCAGCTACAATAAACAAACTCGATATTTATACCAAGATAATAATAACTTAAAACGAAAACTACTTGGTCTGGTATTTGCACACATAATATTGAACAATTTGATTGTTTAATCTTTTATGAAGCTCTATAAACAAGTTCAAATTAACTTTTTCAATTTAAAAATATTTTTTTGAAATTTAAAAAACTGCATAATAGGAAATCCTTGAAACTTTTCTAAAACATTTTATTAAAAATATGACGAAAACAAAAATAACTTTTATTGATTGATTTTATAAAAATACATAAAAATAGTTATTTACAATAGAAAAAAAAAATCGATCGCTAAATGATGCAATGGCGAATCACGATATAATAGGTAAAACAAGTACAAGAAATACAACGCCAAATGACATTTCTTGAGCAAAATAAATAATCGCTAAATATTTAAGAAATGCTTGAAATGACGGGAGAAGGGGGGGGGGGGTCACCCTCTGATTTTGGAGCAACTCGCAACATTAAACTCCGGCCCTAACTTCGGCTTCTTCCTTTTTTTTTTTTTTTTTTTTTTTGTGCAGAATTGCTACCACCAACGTCAGAAGAGTTTCTGAATCTACTTAAGCATTTTCGAAGAAAAAATTCAAAAGTCTCTTTGATTTCCGAATTATGTCACCATCCAAAACGTCTTCAATCAATTTCTTCCAGTAATGCTCTAAATTCTTCTTAAACAATAGATAAAGCTTGAAAAAAAGAAAAACTCTCATTTTATGAATGGTTTTAGTTTTAAACAACTCGGAAGTACAACTAGAGTTTAATTTCAGATTTAGAGGGAGGGTACGCAAGTTTTCTCGGAAATAAAAAAATAGTCGTAAAAAGTAGAGTTCAAAATAATCATAACCGTTGAGCAAAAAAACAATTTTAAAACTCGCACCCCAGTTTATTTTGACGTGCAGTGGCGGATTTTAAATATCGCAAATGTTGCAATTGCGCGAGAGGCCCCATAACTATAGGGGCAGCGTAGGAGTTATAAAAATGCTTATGATAATAGTTTTACAAGTTCCGTGATAGAGAAAGAGGGCCTCAAAATGTATTTCGACCGGGGCCAAATTTGTAACCTCGCCGAAGCGATACAGAAAAGACTGCGTTACTGTGATTTTTATTAAAACTATCGAAAAATTAAAAAATTACCGTCGGTTCAACGCAAGGGCGCCCATAATCAAAATTTTAAAGGGGGGGCTCATTTTCCCCATGGTTTTAGCAGAGTATTTTCCCCTTAGAAACCGATTTCAGTACAGATTAGAGTTGTTAAAATTTGACATTTTTAATAACTTATTCATTAATGGCTGGAGAAGAAATGTTTTTACATTTTCTAAAGAAAAAGTACTAAAAGCAAGGAAGTTCTAATTTTAAAGGGGGGGGCTTGAACCCCCGTCTTGCCCCCCCCCCCTCCTCATATGGGCGTTCTTGGTTCAACGGGAATCTAACAAAATGTCACAAAAATTGGTTTCGGCATCTCATATTTGTTTCCAAGTTGGTTCCCAATTCGGCAATATATCACCAAATGATCGTCAGTCTAAGACGCTATATTAGTTTTGCATTGAAATTAGTAATTAATAGCCACAAAAAATGAGAAAATAGGCCTTTTAGAACACCCGATTGAAAACAGAAAGAGGAGGTGCACAACTGGAACGTTCGCAGACCCCACATACGAAATTTTAACCAGATTACCATTTTTGAGTTATGACTTATGAGAGATACATGCGTACATCCAGTCGCAAAAAAACAATGCAATAATTAATTTGTTTGTACCTGAATGCAGTATTAAAAATTCTTTCGTGGGTGACTAAAATAGAAATTTATACTGAAATTTAAGTAAACATTTTCATATGAAAACAATAACTCCCTCTACTTTGTATTTAAAAGTAAAACAGCAAAGGTTGTTTTTCGAAAACATCTGCCAATTCCATCGGTTTTTTCGATGTTTTTAAGGCCGATGTTTCCTGCAAGTTAGCATCGGCCGCCGATGCCGACGGGTAAAATTGTTGAACCATCGGCGCCGATGCATCGATCGATTCCTACATTGGTGATTAACAAATTTGCACAGGCCTACCTCTCAGGCAATCAGAACTGGAATTTTAGAGCGTTTCGTCCACTACAAAGCTGGAGGGAGCCTTTAGAAAGTTGAAGAACCATAAGTGCGGGAATTTACAAAAATTGTTTTTAAGCAGTCTATTTTTTTTTCTTACTAAAGGCGGGTACATTTAATTTATCTCGTGTCCAATGATAGTAATAGGACGAAAAAAAATGAGTAATCGAATTCTCAAACCGAAAATCGGTATTGATCAGCACCGAAAACTTGGGAATTCAAGGTTATTTTTTTTTAAACTCTACAAAAAAAAAAAAAAAAAAGTCCTCTTATGTCCTCTTAGAAAATAATACTAATTAATCATAAATAGTCTGTAGAAAGACCCTGAAAAGGAATTAGATGCGTAAACCTGCGAACTTTAGACCCTGAGCCCAAACAAATCGAAAAAACTCCATAAATAACATGCGTGTGTAAACAAACAAGCGAGAGAGGTTTAAAAACATTTTTAAGCGACTTCTGGCGTTTTCCCTCCACTGCGACGGGTCCCTAAACCTGTAAATTACGCCACTTCGGTCCTAGGCATAAGTTATGTTCTTGAACTGCAATATAGTAATAAAAAAATTTTAAAAAATCTGTTTTTTTTTTTCAACCTTCCTAAGAGATTTTTCAATATAAACACTACTTTGTAAAGTAAATTTGGCAATATTTATTCATAGATGTTTGAGAAAATATGTGCAAAGAAAGTAAAATTTGATAATGTATTAGCTAAAAAAAATGTTGTACGAGTACTTTTTTCAGACTGATATTCGTCTTATTCCATACTTCTACAAACGTAAAATTAAAAAAAAAGAGTGATTTTTATGTAAAAATATGAACTCACAGAAAACACATTGCAGCCAAAGATCGTTAAATCATTTGAGTAATTGTAAATCTTTAAAATACATCTATACAGAATAAATATGCACTCAGATCAAAAGTCACAAGTTCTTGAAAAACATTTGACGGATTACAGGCGGATACAGGAAATATTCTGTTAGTAAGCCATTAAACGTGTTTCATCATAAGTACAGTTCATGTACTGAATGTTTCAAGTACTGAAGTGAGCTAGAAAATGCTGTCCCGTTATTTAGCGACGCAAAGCATTTAAACGTGTTACATCACAAATCCATATCAGCATTTAACTGAATGCTGCGGTAAATTAGAAATTTTTCCAATTAATTATTTCACAACAAAAGCCATTTAAAGGTGTTAGGTCACTAGTCCATTAGAACATTTAGCGGAACACCGCCAGTAGATTGGAAGATTTCTAACTAATTATTTCGTAACACAAACCATTTAAACGTGTTACATCACAAAGCTATAAAAACATTTAATGAAAAACTGTAGATTAGGAGATTCTTAATTATTTCGTGACACAAAATATTGAAATGTGTTACACCAGTAAACCTATGATAGAACTCAAAATACTTTTTTGCTATTTATCTTAAATATTCAAAACTTCATAGCTTAAAGTGAGAATGTGAAATAGTGAATGTGAGAATGAGATAAAAACTTAGTTAAATTTCTGCATTTAATGAAATTATTTTTTACTCACCAATTTCTTGAAGCGTGAACTTACTTTTAACGAGAATTGAAAGTCAAAAGCCCCAAACATATTCCAACAGTTCACAAATAAAATAGGACGACAAATTCTTACTTGTTTAGATAGAATGGATCTGTTTTGGAATTTCTTAACTAAATATTTATCAATTTATCGCCAAATTTGGCAGAGTTGCTTTTTTTTTTATTTATTATTTATTTATTTATTTTTTTTTTTAAATCTAAGATCAGATTTCAAAGCCAAATGAGGGGATAGACTCCCCTAACCCCTCTAAATGATGGGCCTGCGAGGAACATTTTTGATTAGGGTTTTATTTTTTAAAAAAAATTAACTTACTCAGCTTTTAGACTAATGTGGTCAAATGTTGTAGCTATCTCTTGCTGTATGTTGAGCACAATTTCTATTATTCTACTTATTAAAAACTACAAAATATATTTACAGAAACTGTACCTTTTCAAATTATCAATAATTTTCAAGTCAAACTAAATTAAAGCGCTTATGTTTCAAATTTCAATATTCATGTAAACATCTTCACAGTTTTTAAGTCGGCGCTCATTTTACCCCAAATTCAGCAAGGTTCTCTTAGAAACTCGACGTTTTCATTAACAGCCTGATATATTACCTTAGTTCCCAATTTCTTTTCGTTTATTAAGGAGATTGAGAAGAGCGAAAATTTTTTTCATGCTTGAATTTTATCGATCAAAGTGGTTGTATTGATTACAACCGCCTTAAGAGCGCCTATGCATCACCTTTGGATTCAACGGTTTTATTTGTAGAAACCATATTTTCTAGGACAGCGTTTCTTACATTTTGTTCCGCGGAACCAGGGGGTTCCACGGAGCTCTCTCAGGGGTTCCATCAGACTTGCGTGTTTTTTTTTTTTTTTTTTTTGCCTACACCTTTCAAATTTGTCGCTTAAAAAATCGATAAAAATAACGCTTTTTCAAAATTAGAAATAAATTGACTTCTATTTTCGTTTTCTAATTTGAGCTTTATTACCCATTAGGGTTAGCCACTATGACTATAGGAGTAATTTTATTCCTTCAATGTTATTCCTTCTTTGCTGAAAGAAAATTGGAAGTTCATCAGAAAGGAAATCTTTATTTTGTCTCTCTTTTCTTATATCGATTTTTGAAATGAAATTATTCCTGCTCGTCAAAATACATCCTTATCCAAACTCTTAACTTTATGTAGGTCAAGTAATAAATTTGAACTCTCTTTGAGAAAATAAATTGCTGTACCTTTAGACCAGGATAGGAAAGCTAGAAACCTTTACTCATCTTCCAAGTTAAAAGTCACGCAATATCTTCCTAAAAGGATATTAAGTCGCCATCAAACCCATCATCGATTATGATGCAGTTTACCGTTCGTGGTAGCGAAATAAGTTTATATCGATATCCTTTCTCGGATATATTTTAGTACGAGATAAATGTAGAAGAACAAGAAAGTCAATTAAGGGTTTCGCTTGGAGCTAGACTGCTACCGATGATGACACGTTCAACTTATAATCTAATTAAGCTCTGCAGAATAAGATAATCTGCTTTGCTAAGTTAATAACCACTGGCACGCATAAGTTCTGAATCGGAGGAAGAATACTAAAGTGATGCAATGATGAAATTCTAAGACCCATACATTTTTCTGTACATCTACAAAGCACTTCGCTAATGAGAGACAAAAATTTCATTACTCGGCAGATTTTGTGTGACGATTAGGAAAAATCGACGACAGTAGAGTAAAATAACCTTTTTTTGAGTAATCACGAATTGCTTATTGCCCTCACTTGACCGCAGTTGATGTTCCTTTGATTTTTGGGCCTGGGCTTTCACTGTCCACTAATCTTCGCCAGTGTAACCTCCTCCTAGGGGACGACGTCCATGCTTTATCCACACACTTCCACCACGTCTGCGCACTACACACATGCACACACACACACATGCTTACACACATGCACACACACACACATGCTTTCACACATGCACACACGAACACGCTTACACACACGCACACGCTTGCACACATACACACACGCTTACACATACACGCACACGCCTACACATACACGCACACGCCTACACATACACGCACACGCCTACACATACACCCACACGCCTACACATACACGCACACGCCTACACATACACGCACACGCCTACACATACACGCACACGCCTACACATACACGCACACGTCTACACACACGCGCGCGCCTACACACATACACACACACACACATGCAGTCTTTTTATTTTATCATTAATAAAAGGGGATAAAGAGGAACTAAAAAAAGAAAATATAAATAAAAATATACATATATTTTTCTTGAGGGGAAAAATTCTGAAAAGTGCGGGAAAACTATCATTTGTCCTGCTCGACTGAAGTCGCTATTTATTGTTCTACCTTTTCTAAATTTCAATCGAAGAACTTCCGGGACGAAAATATATTTAAAAAAAAAAAAAAAAAAAACCGTGAGTGTGTGACACTGAAAGAACATTGACCTTATATCAGGGGTGTCCCCCCCCCCAAGCTCAATGGCACGAATTCCCCCCCCCCTAAATTTTTTCTCTCTTTCGAATCGGGTTAAACATAACAGTCTTAAGAGTGTTTAATTTCCAGTGAAAATCCCGGGGGGAGGGGGGTAGTGCTAACAAATACCATTTGAACTGAAATAATAGTTGGATTGTTGACCCGCCTTGCCTTCCCAAAATTTACAACGTGGACCTTGAGTAAACAAGTTTTGGAGACCCCTGAGTTTTGCTACACCTTATTATTATTTATATATTTTTTATTTATTTTTTTTTTTTTAACGTATGAATAATTACAAGGAGAGTGGATTCAACTTTGTGGTTTGGGATGGGGGCATTACTAGATGTAGGGTAGGCCGGGGCACATTTACGAGGATTTTTTTTCAATGAATTTTCTAATTTTTATGTTTGAGCCTAGGAAATTGTATACATTGTGGTTTTATAAAGCAGTTAATTAAGTCAAAATATGTATATTCAGTTGCTGCTCAGCTTGTGTTTTTAACCGTAAAAAAATATTTTTTAAGTCCAAGTCGGTTGCGTAAACTTGCCCCGAACACGGAGCCACCAAAGATAAAAATCTTCCACTGCACTAATCTTTTGGGTACAGAACTACCCTGTTGTAATTTATCTGGAGGAAAATAAAGTTTGCTTCGTCTTTAAATTCCACCGTCTTTTTCTTCAATAATGTACTGATTAGTTTGATAATCTTTAAAGTATTCTTGACGTTGGTGCCAAAACTCAGAAGGATTTGAGCTGAGAAACAAATGTTGCTATAGGTACTGTACTTTCTGATCATTTGGTTAGTGGAAGAAACCCGATTTCTTCCAGTACTTAACTTTAAAATATTATATTACGGGACCTAAAATCGTTGATTTCGAGAAATGAAGATATCTCTCTCTCGTCTTATAGTGCTAGAGTGCCACAGACAGACACACAGATACACACACACGTCAAACTTATAACCCCATTCCTTTGTGTGTGGAAATGATAGTAAAGTGAAATGAAAAATTCTACATAAACTTAAGCTAGTTTATGAAGAAAATATAGTAATTGTCGATCGGAGAGATTAAAAATATGTTATTAGCAAAACTTCAAAACTAGTTCTTAACGATTGTCAAGGTACAATGAATCAATGAAATACTCAAGTATAGTGGTCAGAATTATTTCAAACAATAAGTAAAGAAGAGGGAAAAACTTTTTATTTTAGTCATTTTTGATCTCTCTCCCTCTCATCACTGTTACACGCATCAATCATGCAGAATTGTGCTACGTCGAGAAAATTCATAATAAATCAAAAAGAAAGCTAATCGCCTGATCCAGCCTTGAAACTAACACCAACTCCATCCCGTCTCTGATTTTCCCTTTACTGAAAAAGAGACACGGTCATTAACTTGTGGAAAGAGTACGTGAAAAAAGTATTTATGCATCTATTTCTTGTAGAATAAATTTAAATATTTTTTCCTCCCCAAAAATCAAAAATTTTATGTTCTAAAGAAAAGATAAATTCTGGAAGAATCCCCCCCCCCCCCTCCAAAAAAAATTGATGGCGCAACTCGCGCCATAATACCCCCCCCCCCCCCCCCCTTGCCTTGTATGTTTTAAGAAACTACATTCTTTAGCTAATCCTATTTTGATTAAAAATAAACGTATACAAGAGGCTAAAATTGATCGTACATTATTCTGTAGTTCTATTTCCTTTTGATTTGTCATTCATATTAAATTTTTCTTTTTTTTTTACCACATAAATGCTTTTTTTATTTACATTATCTTGACTAATACATTACTAGAGGATAGGCAAAATGTATTATTTACCGAAGTCTTTAATTAATGGTTGCCGAAGGTTCTGTAACCTAAAACTTCATTTCCTGGTTTCGGTCAAAAAAACTTTTTTTTTTTTAATTCTTTTAATTTAATTTCATTTTCCGGTCAATGCCCTTTAAACAAAGGTAAACTGAATGCAGCCTTAGAAAACCTCTCACTAAATTTGTTTAAAATGCTATAATGAGTAGCATTTATAAATGCGGAAGTGCTATAGATAGAAAAATAACAATAAATAATTTCTTTCGGTAAAAATAAATACTCTTATTCTGATAGAGATCCTTCGTTATTTAATTTTTTAAACTTCTTTAATGCATAAAATTTCATTGATGAATAATCTTATGTTTTATGAAAAATATAGCAAGTAGACAGGACATATTGTTTCTGCTGTTTTCTATTGATTGAACGTTATATTGCTCCCAAAAAAAAAAATCAAGAAAATCCTCTGGAAAGTCACATGAAGCAAATCAACTTACTCCGACTCGTTAAACTTTCAAGATTTTGTTTTATTTCGTCTGTTTCACTATACAATATTG
The DNA here is from genome assembly GCF_026930045.1 of Uloborus diversus. Taxonomy (NCBI): domain Eukaryota; kingdom Metazoa; phylum Arthropoda; class Arachnida; order Araneae; family Uloboridae; genus Uloborus; species Uloborus diversus. Next base: position 80,630,438 of record NC_072734.1, on the reverse strand, counting down.
TTACAAATTCTGTAAATAGTAATTATTGTAGTAACGTAACCTGTAAATAGTTTCCCGTAATGAATATACAGCCCCTATACATTCGGCTAAAGTATACGTTCCGCGTATTTCTTTTTTGTTTATTGATAAAATTTGATAATGGTCTACTATTTTCCAGAAGCGTTTGGAACCTTGTGGAATATTTGAGAGATTTCTTTCGATGTTTATAAAAGCGTCCCGCGTGATAAAAAGTGGAGTTTCGATTGAAAATTCGAACTGGGAGCGTATTTGCTCTGTTTATTGCGAGGCATTTCGCTGTGTTGTTTTCGTATTTGGAAGTAAATACGTGTGTAACCGTTGAGTTTACGGTGTTGAGTGATATTTGTTTAATTGCTGATGATTAATTTAGCAGTTGTTAACGATTTCTTCTGTACATAGTGTAAATAAAGCTCCTGTGTTTTTATCAAGAATTGTGTCGTCCTTTCAAGAAAGTTGGAAGTCGCGCCGGATCCGTTACAATATTAAAAGAACACTACCCGCAAAGACGACATACTGTTCCCCCGATGTACCGTAGTACACCTTGTTCGACGGTGTACTTCGGATGCTTTGCCTCCTTCCCTCCCCCTCCCCATACGACAAAATCTTTTGTCGGGTGTCTTTTCATATTTAAGCTCACTTATTTTGCATTGAAAAAGGTGTTCTTTGTTTCTTCGAAACACGTCCATGCAGTTATCTGCAATTTTGTGCAAATTAACGTTGTTATTTTTTACTTTATTTTTCAAGCACGAAGTTATTTATTTATTCGGTGCTCCCCCCCCCCCCCAGTGTCGTTGACCCCCCCCCTCCTACTTTTCAGTTCTAATTATACTTTTTGATGCATTAAAAGGGGAAGGAAGTTTGAAATGTAAGCGAAACTAGGGATAAACCATTTATTCAACTTTATTTTAAATGGTTTTTTAAATTATGGTTTTTTAAATTATTGTTTCTTAATTTTGGATAACTAGACAATACTGCAGAAATTTTTCTTCAGTTTTAAGAAAACTGATACAGTGAAAATACCAAAACATAAAGAGTCAGTGAAAATAGAGAAGTTGTGGATCAGAACTACCTTGAACGACTATAATAATGAAACTCTAAACAATATGGCAAGTGAAAGATGCAGACTTTAAAAACCTGTAGAATAAAGATAGAGATAAGTTTTTTTTCCCCATTTTCCGCAGTAATTATTTTAGGAAATTGACTTTTTTTTTAATTATTCTTTTAATTTTAAATGACAATGTTACCTAAAATGATGCGGATTTTGATGAATTATTTGTCTTATTTATGTACTTCAAATGAAAATCGAAAATTTTTATCCCTTCAAAACTCTTATAACAGGCAACAGTCCATTCATTTTAAGCTCAAAGGATAAAAAAGTAACGTCTAAAATATTTAACTCTATGTTTAAGTATTGTTGAGAATAAATTTCTAGTTCGAACTTATACCGTAACAGCGAAATACAGTATGAAATATTTTGATTGGGAATGAATGGATATTTTTCTTCATTTTTTATGTATCTTCTTTTTCAATAAATAGCTTAACGTTCTACTAATAGAGCGTGAATTAATCTCCCAACATGTAAACAGTTATTTCCGAAGGCGAAAAGCAGTTTAAATTACATGAAACTGGAAATGCATTCATCCTTTACAAGATTTTACGATGATTTTTATTCCAAATGCGTTATGACAGGCAACTATTTAAAGAAGTCTACCAAAAAAATTCCTTTAATATAGGGAAAAAAAATTACAACAGCTATGCATTTAAAAAAAAAAACACCAATCGTATTTTATTGGGAGGAATAAAAGCATATACACATTCATGTATTTATTTCATAGCTGTTTAAAAAAAAAACTGCTATTTATTAAAGTAGATAATAGTCAGCCTTTTTGAAAAGAGGTATAAAAGAGACTCACAAATTTAGATGAAGCTAATATAGATGAATTTAAAGCACAATTCGTAATTGAAAACGTAGCATTGAATGTAATTTCTTATAGTACACGTTCAGGGGCGCCCCAACAGGAGGTCACTGTGACCTCCCAAAACATTTCCTTATTCGGATTTTTTTTTCAGACGTTTCGACAAAATTATCATTTGGAAAATTAAGAATTTCTTTTATCCCAAAAATTTAAGTTCGGGTCACCCCTGCACCCTACACACGTTTTCTTTTCCGCGAAGTGTTTCGCTTTTTTTTTTTTTTTTGGAAAATGAATTGATTTTAGGGAATTATAAGTCAAACGATCTGTGGTTGACACTTATAAAGAAAATATAGATGGACAAGAGAAACACTGGGGCCGAAAGATCAGCTAAAAGTAAATTGAAAAGTAGCATGGAAAATTTAATCACTACGCTGTAATTTTTATGCATTTTTATTTTTCTTTATAAGTGTCAACTTCTAGTTCAATGTCAACTGCTGCATGTTTGAATAGATGCTTCCGCGTACTGAATCTTTGGTCATAAAAACCGCTGTAGCCCATAAACTACACGGAAAATAGCATTTTTGGAATCTCACGTAGAAAGAAAAATGGCTTTAAAAAAACTGTCAAGTACTGAACACACCCTTGGCAAGAGACAGAAATCGATTTTTCTTTCAACATTTTTGTCTATCGGGGAATAAATTTCCCAAAGCTCTTCACACACCCTTCGCCAAACATCCTTTCCGTGAAGATAAAGGCCGGAAGGGTTTTCTCTCTTCTTTTATTTCTTCCGCTGGCAACACGACATATGCAACGTACTTTAAAGATTCATGTTTCAAGACTTGCCTCTCTTGGAAAGTACTTTTGGCAGCAAATCGATTTATGAGATCCCGAGTGGAGATCCGATTGTGAAACTCAAGAATCGAGAGTCGATTGGTTTTATATCTTTTCGGACAGATTGATCACTTGCAGAAAGTTAGTTAATGCGACAAAAGTTCGCGATGGATTGGCGAAATTGAAAAATAAAGGGGGTACCATATGCTTTGAAAGTTATTAGAACGTCTGTCGGATAATGCAAAAAAATATTCGTTCATTGTAACTGCTTGCAAGCGTTCGTAATATGAGAAAACTAATTACAGATAAATGGCATCGACGAAGGAAAACAATGACACAAAAGCAATGGGCGGATCCCGGGTGAGGTTCTTTTGAATTTTTGTCATCTATTGTACTTTAGCTTTATCGTACAAGCTTGCTTATTTGCTTGACGCTGAAATTAAAGCATGAAAAAAAAACGTCTAACTCTGACATTTCCCTATTGTTACTATGGAATCTAAAACGCGTTTCTTCAAATATCTCAAAACCTCATTTCTGCAGATACTGCCCTTTATCTTCCCATGGCAGTATGGTTTGTGCCTGTATTGCTTCTTCTTTTTCTATATAACTTTATCCTACCAAGGATAATCAAACCTTTCAATGGTAACAGGACAACAGTGGAAAATCCGTACCATTTGCGTATCTGTCAAAAAGCTAAAGAAAGACTACAAGGATAACTAGGATACTAGGACTATTAGGCTGAAAAATATTTTTTTGATGGAACCTAACGATACAGTTATTTTATACTGAAAGAATATTCAAATTTAATTTCAGATGAAGCTCTTTAACGTTTTGAACTTATTAAATAACTAGAGTTTTGAAATGAATTGGAGGTTGAAAGCATGTTTTTCTATTTACTGAAGAGATGGATTCGTTACTAAAAACACGCTTGAATTTTGCTCCTTTGTTAGTTTTTCAGCCGCTATTGGATGTACACCTGTACACAGCTAGCCTTCTTTTTCTTTGTGTTCACATGGGAGCAGTAGGACTCCATTACAAAATGAATAATTTTTCCCACATAGCAGCCAAGGCTTTTTTTCGACACTTCCTTTACAAGGGGAAGATTTGATTTTGCTTTCTTTACCACAGCTGGGATCCCAGAAATTTGCTTTTGGTGGTGAGTGGTTGCACTTAGCATGAGCTCTGCGAGCTTGCGTCAGGAATATTTCACCAGGAACAGGTTCAATGTCTTTCATCTTGTCACCTTCTTTCGGCGAATGATAAGAAACGAAATTGTCGCCGTATTCCGTTTCGAAGACATGTTCTGGTGGGTCATCAAAGTACGCCATTTTCGGCTCTCGTGTTCGCACTTCGTGTTCCTTGGCGTGAGGATTTTTGGCTGCCGTTGGCTTTGGTTCATACCACGACTTGGCATCTTCTTTCTGTAAGCATGGCGACTTGTCTTTCGGCGTCATCGGCATCGGTGGCGTGAAATCCGTCTGGGTAATGCTCTTGTCATACTTCATTCCGGGCTCCTGGTAGTGGCGTACAAATTTATGATATTCTCTTTTCGGTGGCAGATCTCGAGCAAAATATTCTTCATGAGTCTCAGAAGCGCCACGATAGAAAGGACCCCTGGTCAACAAATTATCAGGTGGGCCGCATACTGGTTCACGTTTTCGGTACATTGGATCTTGGTACGATGGCAAGTATGGCACGTCACCCCATTCTTTTTCTCCAACTGCCGGAGTTCTTGTTCCAGGAGGGTTTTGCTCTTTATACGGGCCGGAAAAATCATGAGGTACTGCAGGTTTAGCTTCACAACATGGCGGGGGATCTGGAAAATCAAATCTGAGACCTTTTTTGGAGTTGAAATCTGGCAATAGTTTTGATTCAGAATGTCTGGAAGGACCACGATTCATTGCTTTTCAGCTTTCGTTTACCTAATCAAAAGTATATAAAATCAGAATGTCTCTGTTTTAACAACAATTTATAAAACTTGAAAAAAAAAAGCGGAGAAAATTTTATTACCACTATCCATTAATTGTACGAATTATTATTTATGAAGGACTAAAGTAAACTCTGGCATTAGTTGCGTAGATCAGGGGTTCCCAAACTTTTCCGATTCAAACCACTTTTTGAAGGATTAGAATTTTCTTCTAACCCTTATAAAGAAAAATATTGGTATCGTATCATGGACACTTCGCGGAACCCTTCGCCTTTTCCTGCGATACCCCACCCATTTTGGAAACTCCTGCGTAGAAGCTGTACAATACAATCTCGATTTCGGCATTTGCACTTGACAAAAGTAAAAGCTGTAATGGTCTGGAAAAATCTAGCCAAAGAATAAATGCAGTGAATACGATGATAGTCATGCAACTTTTTCTTTAATCTAGAGATGACGCTGCATTCCAAATGCATCTAGAGATTTGTGTGTCTCTTCGATAGCTGTACCTGAAAGTATACAGAACTAGGGCTAGTATCTCTATCTGTCATTACGAATTTAAACTACAACAGTGTACTCGTGTGATAGTAAACAATAAACTTGAATTCATTCTTTAAAAGTTTCAAGTGAGAAGTTTTGCGTATTATGTAACTCGATTCTCATCGTAGTGAATTCATTCAATCGAACACTGTCGCCAATGTTCTTGTCAAACATAAATGAAAATGGTCGCCAAATTTGTATTCAGTGTTATGTTAGTGGTTTCCTCGTACCAAACTATCGTCAAAGTTCGTATTGACAATCAGAAAGAACTAGATGCCAATGCATTTAGGGGAGTCACAAACTAAACATTTGAACGTTGCTTTCTTTAACGCTGTTTGGGGAATTTTCAATAATCGGGAGTCTTGCCAGTTTTTTCAACTGGCGCCGAATTTTTTCGAAGCCAAAGACTATAGGTACTAATGTATTTCGTACTTGCTGATATCGTCATTTTGAGAAGATTATTGCAGGCCTGAATCTATGAATTGTGGGCCCCCCTGCATAAAAATCCGTCGGGCCCCTCCACAGAGGCCAAATGTGTATATTTGCAACGTTAATAAGTCTTAGTGCTAGTTTTTATCAATTTCTTGTGCCGTTGGGCCCCCTTAAGGACGTGGGACTACCCATACTGCGGGTACGCAGATCCGGACCTGGCTTATTTTGGGGACCGCGCCATACCAACTTCCAGGTATCGAAATATCCAGACCCGTAATTTAGCGAGGTCAATCCCCCCCCCCCGGCTTTGAGAAACTAACTGTTTTACATATTGCTTATTTAGAAGATGCCACAATACGAAGAAATTAAATTTTACTGGGGAAGCGTTTGAAGTTGAACTTATTATTTTTCTTTCCTATTATTGTAAAGTCTGAGGGGACGAACACAAGCATATGGTATTACGAGGAAAACATGCATATGCTATCAGCGGGATATCTCTTTATGCAAATAATAACCAAAAGTAAACTCTTTTCCTGTGAATAGCTAACATATCAGTAGCTTACTTAAAAACGAGCTGATGTGTGCATCACATGACTTCCTTTTACACCAATTTAATGCTATTTCCCTATTATTGCAATTTTAATGGGATTCTCTCTCTAACTCTTTACATATCACTAGCAATGGCCACATTGAAAGCAGATTTAAAAAAAAAAAAAAAAAATCGCCAAATTTTTCGCCAAGTTGGCGACAAAACTTGGCAACCAAAAGACTGGCGATATATCGCCAAGTGACCGCCAAATTATAACACCACTTGAGTTTGCATCGAAATTAACAATGATTTCCCCCCAAAAAGGTGCAAAAGACCCCTTTAGAAACACCCGAATGCAACCAAAATAGGAGGTGCACAACTAGACCCCACTACGAGTCTATGTACCAAATTTCAACTTTCTAGGACATACCATTTTTGAGTTATGCGAGATACATACGCACATACGCACATACGCACATACACACATACGCACATACATACAGACGTCACGAGAAAAGTCGTTGTAATTACCTCGGTGATGGTCAAAATGGATATTTCGCGTGTCTATACATTCTTAGGCACTTTTCCGCATGTGGTCGAATCGAAAAAAAAACTCAACATTCATTTGGGGGTGAGCAAAATGGAAATTAAGGGCGATTTTTGAGTGAAAATTTTTTCGCGAATACAATACTTCCTTTTTTGTAAAAGGAAGTAAAAAAGAAATAAGTTCCTAGTGCTCTCCCTTTAGGAAAAAACGGCTGCCAAAATGGTCAAAATTGCGTTTTTTTTTTGACTTATGGGTTGTCTTTCAGCTTAAATATTTCCAAGAAGGAGTGTGAAACCCAAATAATTTATTGTGTAGTTATTTATAGGGAACACCAGTAGACTACCAGAAAGCGAGCAAACCATTGGTTTTGTTTCCCTTTTTTACTTCCTTTTACAAAAAAGGAAGTATTGTATTCGCGAAAAAATTTTCACTCAAAAATCGCCCTTAATTTCCATTTTGCTCACCCCCAAATGAATGTTGAGTTTTTTTTTCGATTCGACCACATGCGGAAAAGTGCCTAAGAATGTATAGACACGCGAAATATCCATTTTGACCATCACCGAGGTAATTACAACGACTTTTCTCGTGACGTCTGTATGTATGTGCGTATGTGTGTATGTGCGTATGTGCGTATGTATCTCGCATAACTCAAAAATGGTATGTCCTAGAAAGTTGAAATTTGGTACATAGACTCGTAGTGGGGTCTAGTTGTGCACCTCCTATTTTGGTTGCATTCGGGTGTTTCTAAAGGGGTCTTTTGCACCTTTTTGGGGGGAAATCATTGTTAATTTCGATGCAAACTCAAGTGGTGTTATAATTTGGCGGTCACTTGGCGATATATCGCCAGTCTTTTGGTTGCCAAGTTTTGTCGCCAACTTGGCGAAAAATTTGGCGATTTTTTTTTTTTTTTTTTTTTAAATCTGCTTTCAATGTGGCCATTGCTAGTGATATTTAAAGAGTTAGAGAGAGAATCCCATTAAAATTGCAATAATAGGGAAATAGCATTAAATTGGTGTAAAAGGAAGTCATGTGATGCACACATCAGCTCGTTTGAAATCAATGTCTCAATTTCAGCGAAATCGGCAAAATCAAATTTTTGTGGTAGTAACTTCTAAGAGTACTGTACCTTAACCGTTTTCATTTTAAACATTGTAATATTTTTTTCCTGAATGCCTGGAGTAACTAATTTTCATAGATACCAAACACTTCTATATTGCATGAGTAGAATTTTTAAGAAAAAAAATTAAATGACATCACTTTCTTGGCATTTTGAGCGGATGGACAAACTTCGAGGACCCGTATCTCAAAAAATAAGTGGAGCAGGAACCTAAAAATTTGGACCAAAATCATCAATCTGTGTACGAAATTTAAAGAAAATCCGAGTTGGTCATGCAACCAACTTTTTTTATTTTGGTTGAGTTGGTATGGAATCACTCCTTTGGGGAAATTAAAAAAATATTGTTCGATGGAATTAAAATAAAAATATTTACTGTTTGACCATCGATTACATGGAAAAGCTAATATCCGGTTTATAGGCGGAAATGGACGTATCTATTAGTTTATAGGGATGTTAGTTGGTTTGTTTCAGATGTGCACTTTTGCCTCTCTATTATTTATAGCCTTTGTTTTGTAAAAATGAATATTTGCTCACAGCAGCATTTTTTAAATCTACAGTATATTCGATCTATATCCTCACGACAAAAATTAATTGATTTATTTATTCACAACAAAGTTTTGAACTTACCATTTTGCTTTTACGTTCCTGAACGAAATGAAAATGTTTAATTTTCTTTTTGCTGTTTCCATGGAAACTAGTTTTGTTTCCCCTCATTTTATTTTCGAAAATACAATAAATGAATAAGGCACTAGTGACATTATAAAACGCGTGTATCAATATCCCATCGCTATTTTCCCATCTTCCCTGGGAGATTCATTCAGATGGAATAGTTTTTACTTGGCAGATTGCCGAATTACATACAATCCGTGGTCAAACAGTAGTAGACAAGTAAATTACAATTTTGTGTTGTGAACTCTGAAATGGTTGATTGGCCAAACGAATAGCGAATAAGCTTTGGTGCAGGGTTGCCGAAATTGCTCCGTCGCCAAGGTAAGGTAGCGGGTTGGCAGAATGAAATATTTATTGCCTCGACCCGGTTACCGTAATTCTACCAAAAATTTTTTTTTTTCGAAACAAAATCACTATGTGTTTGGATATGAACTCAAATGTGTAACAGAAAAGTCTAGCGATTCTTTTAAAAACACGTCAATGAAACTTTGACGCAATAAAAAGGCACTGCTCAATACATCATCGCCCAAGTCATTAAAAGGAAATCTACTTTTCACTTATTGTGAAAATGGCAATTCATCTCTATGGCACTTTCACATTCAAAATCAAACCTCATTCGATGCCAAATTCTATTAAAAAGATCGTTCGAAACAAATCGATACCTTTAATAAATACATCCCTTTCAATTCGAACTTAATAGCCTGAGTAAATGGCTTTTCGACTATTTTGCTTTATTTTCAACTATACCATCGATCTTTCGATTATTCCAATGGCATAAGGCAATAATAAATGAGAGAAGCCATGACGCTCTCAGAACGACAGCGCATATCGCAAGTTTCTCGCATTTATTGATTTTACTCTTACGTTAACGATCATGCATTATGACATCTGGAATTGAATTTATTCGATAATGGAGTTTTTCATGATAAAATTAAATTAGGAGTCATCTGCATAAGCCTATTAGTATGTTCTCGCAAGAATTCTGTGTAAGATTATGAAATTTCGCCGTAAAAGATAGGGAGTTTGCAAAGTACTCTGCAGAGCTATGGTTCAAAAAAAAAAAAAAAAAAAGTAGTTTATTTGCAATTGAACTTGTGCTTCTTGTTTTAAAATAAACATAGAACTTGACATTACACCTTTCATTCGTAATAAGCAATGCAGTAAAACCTGTAAAGGTGGCCACCCCCAGTAAGTTGACCGCCTGTCTAAGGGGACGACTTCTGTCAAGCACTGAATCAATATAATATTGATCAACCTCTGTATAAGTTGAACATCCGTTTAAGTTGACCACTCAAGCACTGCATCGCAAGTGGTCAACTTACACATGGTTTACGTACTGCATATGCTTCATGAATAGATTTATAATCTTCTAAAGCAGTGGTTCTTAACCGGTTGTAAGCGCACACTCACCAATCTTTTAAATAGTTTATCTTGTTTGGCGGGAAGCTTTTCAAGGTGAAGTGGTTTCTTGGTGAGCAAAAAGCTTCCCGCCAAACAAGATAAACAATTTAAAAGATCTTTCCATATTTCTGAGGAGTTGAAGGTGGGAGGAGGTTCTAATGGAAGTAGCTGTAATGAAAAAGGAGAAGAGGGAGGATGATAGTTTGGCAGATACTTGACAGGCAAACTAGATATCATAACTTTTTATGGCTGAGGGGTTTTTGGGTTTAGGATGCAGGTTTTCTTTTTTGTGCGGAAAAGTTAAAGGTTTTCTTGGCGGGGAAATTTTTACAACAGGGTTGTTTTTGATGAGATTTGTATTACCGAGTTGATTGTTTCCAATATTTCCTTACATCATGGTTTACATTCTGTGTTATTTTCGCTAATTGGATAGTCTTTTACCATTAGATAAAATTTTTATTTGCCCTTTATGAAGTCGGAAGTGAAATATATATCATTCAGTAAGGGGGAATTATCATAAAGTGGAGCAAAATTGGCAAAAACATTTGCCATTGCTCAAAAAACTACTGCCATTTTTATTCCTCAAACCAAGGCTTCACTCGATACGTGTCATAGAAACACGTATCAAGTGAAGCCTTGCTCAAACTTCAGTATGTTTAAAGGGAACGTTTCCTGTTAGTTAATGACTTGTTTTCTTTCTTTTTTTCTTATTTGGTAGATTATTTTATATTTTAATGACTTTACTTATTTATTTAGTAGATTTTTATTTTTCGTTTTAATGCAAGTTTTTGTTTTGCTTAGTGCCTTTTTTTTAAATAATTGAACACTAAATTTTTAACATCAGTAATGTTGATTTTGGCAACTGTTGAGAAGCTTTGCTTTGACTGGTTGGTAGCTACTACGAATTTATTAATTTAAAAATGGAAGACGACAACTCAAGTATAAAATATCATCTTGAGGAACTAAGCCATGAGCACGCTGCTAAATTTCAAGACTATTTTAATCATTTTTCATCAGGATATAAAGAAGAGCTAGATATAAGAGGAGAGAAAACCATCCTTTTATTTTTAGGAGAAGAAAGCGCAAGAAAAAATAACGCTCTCAAAAATTTGATGCCATTATGGAGCGTTCGCGTGTTTACACAAGAAAGCTATTGTGAAGATAAAGAAATTGAAGTTGATAAATTGGATGTAGATGATTATCACAGATTTGTTAAAAATGAAACGAAAAAAGAATGTGAAAGTGGTCGCAAGTTAATAGCTATTGATGGTGTTACAGACAAAGAACAATTGGAGTTTTACTTCTTTATAGCACAAGAATTTTTATACATTCTTCTGATCTTCCCACCTGTAATAACGTTACGTAAATTACATCCCAATCGCTGTACCGATGATCCTGTACCGGTAATAACTTATATTAAACACTACTTTTTTGGTTTTATTTTAAATGATGGTAATTCTCAACTTATGAGAATTGAAGCTGCTACATTTTTTTACCACTTGTTTGAAAAAGTTAAACATTTTAGAGAGGAGTACACACAAGTTTGCAACCTTCAAACTTTTGAGGAATATTTTCATTTAAAAGATAGCGATTTTGTATTTTGTCCAATGAAGATTTTTCATGATGATTTGGAAGATGAAGTACAACATTTCCTAAAAGATAACGTGAAGGGACATTATGGAAAAATAGTTAAACTGACGATTGTGGCGTTTATAATATCCCCCGCTATGATAGCTGCTTTGGTCAAGTTGAACGAGGATCAAGAAAAAATGTGGGAAATGATTGATGAAATTAAAGATCCAGCAGATATTGATCCATCATTATGCACCACATCAATTGCAAAGAATGCAAAAAAATGGCTACAAGAAAAATTTGAATTCATGGAATATAAAGGTGTGCGATCTATTGACATGATTGGCGGGGATATCGAAGACCCGATGAAAAGTATTCCAATGAAAGGTAAGGGAAGAGGATGTCATATTGTTCTTGGGAGAGCCTCTGATGCAACAATCCAAGAAATTGACTACGATGTACAACATGCATTATATAGAAACAGAGAGTGGAGTACTTACCCTCGGGTTATAGAACCAGTAGATACAGGTGTGTCTATTGTTTACAAACTTGAAAAATTTTGGTTTATATGTTTGAAAAAAGAATTATTAATTGATAGCTTTTGCATGACTTGCTGTGCACTCAAATCGGAGTAAAATTAGCGAAAGAAGAAATAAGTAAAATTGCTGTGAGCCCAAATATTTGATTACTGAATAAGTTAAAACAGTCAGGACACGCCGATGGGAGGTTATGGGAGAACTTGTTGAAAAGCTCTGAAAACAAGATTTTGAGAGCTATTTATTCTATGTTGATACCTTTGAAAATTAAATATATTAAATAGACAATTCAAGTAACAAGCAGAACTCATCAATGCAAAAGCGAAGATATTTGGATTCATTACCTGTCTGGAGTTGTAGTAGATAATGTTGTTACTCAAATAAAACTTCGTAAATCCCGGGTATACAATTTATTGTAGACGACATGACATACACAGGATATAATTCTTAAACATATTGAGCAACTTAAAACGTATAATAATCGTATATAATTAGCTTAGAACCGTAGGACGTATAATAACGACAATTCAAAAGAAAGTAATTCTAAACATTTTCCGTTGCCAGGTTCACTAAACATAACTATAGTAAAAACAGTGTTGCCAAATTATCAAACGAGTTTCAACATACTCCCACCTTTTGTATTGCAAATAAAGCTGGTCGCAATACAAAACTACAATAAAATAAAATACATAATAAATAATTTCAAAATATAACAAAAATGAAAGACAGTAATGAATAATGCAAATAATAGTTAACACAATTTTGAAGTCACAGTACGAGAAAAAAAAAATAATTGAAGTCTACAAGTCCAAACGTTGTGGAGGGACTATTCGTCGACCACTGCGGGTTTGTTTCACTGGCTGAGGTACCTCGGTCATGGGAATGAAAATCTCAGCGTCAGGGTTGAGGGTTTTTGGAATAGGAACTGCTGTGGACTCCAAGTATCCAGAATCGAGATTAGCTGCTACCTCCTTTCCATTTGCTGCTAGGTCTGATGGCAAATCACTGATTGACATTTCGAGAGCATACAGCCTCTGCAAAGGTCTAACGAGGTAGCCATTAGCAACTCGTAGTTTGGCAATTCTTTGGATACCATCCCTGCCAGGATACAGTTCAACAACACGACCTAATGGCCAGTTCAATCTCTTAGTGTCCTCACATCCTATGAGAACTATTTCTCCCACCGAAATTTCCTGCTGTTTTGATCTAGATTTTGGATTGCGTACAAGTTCACCTAAATATTCCTTCTGGAAGCGTTTTCGAAAATTATCGCGCAAACTTTGCACATAACGCACTCTTTTTAATAAATGCTGGGAGTCAAGGATGTCCAAGTCATGTGTTTCTGATCCTCTTATGTCTTGTATGAAATGAGCTGGAGTTACAGGTGTCATTTCATTCGGATCGTCCGAGATATAGGTGAGTGGTCTCTTCCTATGACACTTTCTGCTTCGCACAACACCGTGAGCATCTCTTCGTATGTCACGCAAGCCTTTCCCAAGCACTTCCGTAAAATTTGTTTAATACTACGTACCATTCTCTCCCACCAACCACCATACCATGGCGCGGTGGGTGGGCTAAAATGCCATTTGATGTTTTGCAAGGCACATTCAGATTGTATTTCCTCCCAATTCAATGATTGAAGGGCTCGTGCTGTTCCAGTAAAATTTGACCCATTGTCAGAATACATTACAGAGCATCTCCCTCTTCTAGCGAAGAATCTTCTCATTGCTTGCCGGAATGCTTCAGCTGACAATGACGTGACGAGCTCTAGGTGAATGGCTCTATATACAGCACATGTGAACAAAACAATCCATGCCTTGGTACCTTGACGTAAGTGTAAAGGTCCCGCCAAATCTACACCAGTGACTTGGAATGCAGAAATGCGTTTTGTTCTATCAATGGGTAGAGGCGCTGTATTCGGCTGTACTGGCTTGCTTGAATGTCCCTTGCAGATCACACACTTGCTTATAACCTCTCTAACAACCCTCCGACCGCGAGGAATCCAGTAGAGCTCTCGAATATGATTCAGAGTTGTCTGAACACCACTATGCATCAAAGCTTTATGAACGTATTCGATGTACAGTCTCACGATGGGATGATCTGGTAGTACGGTTGGTTTTTGAAAATCTTCTGGGTCTTCACCCAAAACTAACTTAGTTTCAACTTTTAAAACTCCAGACTCTTCGGAAAATCGTATAGACTTCGAGTATTTTTCCTTCAATTCAGCATGCAGTTCTGTTTGTACCAATTTAATGACGGCGAGTTCTGCCTTCTGTATTTCTTCACATGTTAACTCGGAGATAACTCGGGTGGACTTATTCCTAGCATTATTTATAAATCTCAGCATCCAAGCTACCATTCTTATAACTTTGCTGTACTTAGAAAAGTATAGAAGCTTCTTGCTGAAGTTTTCCTGTAAGTTAATATTCGTGCTGCAGATAACACTTTTCTTTCTTTCAACTAAAGCTTCTTCAGGCATCGTAATCTCAGTATTTGGCCAGGTATTTTCTGTTTCTTGTAGCCAAGTGGGACCCTCCCACCATCGACTATCTATCAGCTCCTTCCAATTACAAGAACGCGAGGGCAAGTCGGCCGGATTCATAGATCCTGGTACAAATCTCCAACTATCGACATTTGTAAGTTGACGTATTTCTTTAACCCGGTTACCGACGAAAGTATTCCACGGTTCTCCTTTCGTTATCCAACTTAGAACAACCATTGAATCGACCCAAAAGGAAATTTTTAAAGGTTGCTGTATTGCTTCTAAAACGGTACTTGCTATTCTTGCACCCATTGTAGCTCCAAGCAACTCTAAGCGTGGAATCGTCGGTCTTTTCATCGGAGCTACTCTGGCTTTGGCAGTTATTAATTGGACAGAGGTTCCCGTTTCTTCTTCAGAGCGTAAGTATACACAGCAAGCGTATGCAGCTGTGGAAGCATCGGTAAAGACATGCAGGCTTGTATTCTCAAGAGTTCCTAGCATTAATCGACGAGGTATTCTGCACTGTTCTATGAGATCAATATGCTTCACCCAGTGTTGATATCTATGTTGAATATTTAGAGGCAGATCGTCGTCCCAGCCTATCTTGTTTTTCCAAGCTTCTTGAAGCAATAATTTTGGAAGAAGCGTTGCAGGTGACGTAAATCCAATAGGATCGTATATGCTGTTAACTATAGAGAGAAGCTTTCTCTTTGAAAGGATCTTTTCTGAAGTCCTCTTACAGCCAGCACAATAAAGTTCATCTGCATGAGTGTCCCATTTCAGGCCAAGTACATTCTGATCTATACTTTCTTCAATTCCACTGTAAGCCCAGCATCTCAATTCAAAGGAACCCTTTTGCATTACTTCTATAGCTTGCGATTTTAATTGTTCCAGTTCTTCGCTGGTATTCACACTCGTGACTAAGTTGTCTACATAAAATCCTTCTTTCATTCGATTGATCGTGTTTTGCAGGACTATTGATTGGAATTCCTGCGATTCAAGATGAAATTTAATCGTGGCATTTAATAAGAAGGGGCTTGATGAAACGCCGAAAACAACACGACAATGCCTGTAAAATTTCATCTTAGTGTGTTCTTTGTCTTCCCACCAAAGGAATCTTAGGTAGTCTCTATCTTTGGAAGCTAAAGAGAGTTGAAGAAATGCTTGTTTAATGTCTGCAATTACTCCAATGGCACCACAACGAAATTTACTTATGAGGCGAGGGATTTCACTTAATAAACTTGGTCCTGTACTAAGACAGTCATTTAAGGAGGCATATCCGGGGCGTTTGCATGAAGCGTCAAAGACTGGCCTGACCTTCGTTGTAGCGCTTGATGATTTAACGACTGGATGATGTGGCAAATAATGACAAGCCTTTGAACTTGACATTTCAGCTTCTGTCACCTCCTCTATGATGTTATCATTCTTCCACTGCTGTAAGACACCATCATACAGTTCGTAGTAATTGTCTTTCAAAAGACGCTTTGTAACGGTGCGAAGTCTTGCTTCTGCCTGGTCGTATCCATCATACAAGTCAGGATGTCCTGCTAGCCATGGAAGAGCCACCTCATACCTGTTTCCAGTTTTCCGAATTGTCTCTTGAAAAAATGTGACCGTTTCTTCATCTAGCTCCTTAGTTGTTTTCCTCTCAGTGGGATCTGTTATACCCAAAGATTCCAAGTCCCAAATTTTGTGTATCTCTGAGTGATGCATACATAGCGATACCATATTTATGCTGCTCTTCTTTCCTGGACCTAAAACACTCCATCCGAGTTTCGTTTCTACGGCTGTTATACCAGATGGCAGAACTTCTATTCTTCCTGTTAATATTCCTCCCAGAAAGTCAGCACCGATGAGCATGTCAATAGGAGGAGTTTCTGGACCTATGTCTGTTAGTTCAATTCCTCGACGTTTTAATTCTTGTACTAAATCTGCGTCACGTATGCGAGGCAAAGAAGAACATATCTTGGGCTGGTCCAAAATTGACATGTTGCACGAAAACCTTCTATCGATACTCTGAACGTTGATGTCATAGCGACCATGTTTAACTTCAGCTGTTTGCTTACCACCAAATAGTCCTTGGGACAATAACTCTGTACCTGAAGGCTTTAACCTTAACTCTTTAACTACTTGGTTGGTTACGTAAGATCGCTGTGATCCATCATCAAGGAGGGCTCTGACATAAATTTCTTGATTTCCATTTCTTAAACGTATCAATATTGTTTTCAAATATATAACCTTCTGAGGTGTAAGTTCCGTAAATAAAGTGGACGTATTCACTTCTATCTTTGATTCATTAGGGAGTTGAACCTTATTTTTTCTAGGCAATTCTGGGCACAAAATTACGTAGTGTCGCTTTCCACATACAAGGCAATGAATATTACTGCGACAGTTTTTCGCCATGTGTCCAATCTTCAAGCACACCAAGCAGCAGCGTCTACGTATTACAATTGATTTTCTCTCTTCTGTACTCATTGAGGCAGCTTTATGACAGTCTTGACTGTCATGACGTTTCTGACAAAAAATGCACTCAGTCTTACAAGGCCTTTCGTAAGAAGATGTTAAAGTCATTGCTGTAGGTTCATCTTTGCTTGAAGATTCCTTCTTAACTTTTGCGGGCTGACCAAAGGCTCTTTCGGCTAAAGCCCGATGCTCTTCCCCTTCTATCTCGCGACGAAGAAATGACATCAACCTTTCCAACAGTTTCTCTTTCGTAATTTGGACGGTTTCTTCATCATCCACCTCCCTGTTTAATAAATATCTATCCCAAGCTTTTAATACATCAGTTGGAAGACACGACTCCACAACCGGATTCAACATGGCAGCATTATTTTGCGTAGTGACGCCTAATGTTTCCAGAGCTCTTAAACACGAACCGAGCTTGTCGTACAAATCAGAAAGCTTAATGTTAGCTCGGTTGTTTACCAATGTTAAAAGATCTCGTATAAACACGTCAATTAATAAATCACGTCTGCCAAACCTGGACTCGAGATGTTCGATAACCTTGGCATAATTTTTCTTAGATGGTGGATAACTTTCTACTATATTGCGTGCTTTCGAAGTAGGCTTCAATGATGACAGAAGATACTGAAACTTATCCTCTTCTAATATACTAGTATCTTCATGAATACGACTGTATTGCGCCCAAAAGGCAACCCAAGTCCTTGGCATTAGGTCATATTCTTTCAATTCAATTTTTGGAAGCTTCAATTTCCCAATCGTAGCTGTATCAATTGGCGAAGAAGCGCTAATCGTACTACGCCGTAAACAATGCTCATATTCTGTTTTAAGTTCAATAAAGCGATCTCTATACGTTTCCATTTCATCATATTCCTTATCGCTTTGCTCGTAAATTTCCAATAATTGAGCATCAGCACTAAATAAACGCTCGGCTTTATCCGCCAACTTATTAAAAATTGCGCCAAGTTCATTACCTCCGACTTCTTCTTTCTGTGTTCTTTCAAATTGATTACAAGTCGTGGTAAATAACCTTCGTAAATTAGTTCTTTCTTTCCGTAATCTTTCAAATTTGTCGAAATTCTGAGTGATAACGGCATCATCTTTGTCTTCGTTGTCAGACATATTCGCTTTTCGAATCAAAAAATACAAAGTTCAAATATCACGGACGCCACTTGTTGTTACTCAAATAAAACTTCGTAAATCCCGGGTATACAATTTATTGTAGACGACATGACATACACAGGATATAATTCTTAAACATATTGAGCAACTTAAAACGTATAATAATCGTATATAATTAGCTTAGAACCGTAGGACGTATAATAACGACAATTCAAAAGAAAGTAATTCTAAACATTTTCCGTTGCCAGGTTCACTAAACATAACTATAGTAAAAACAGTGTTGCCAAATTATCAAACGAGTTTCAACAGATAAAGACTTATACAACAAAAAATTTGAAAAGTTTCTTCTTTCCTAATAATAAAGCTGAAAACTCTGTAAGGAGGATGTCTGGATGTCTGGATCTCTGTGATGCGCATAGCGCATAGACCGTTCGGCCGACTTTCATGAAATTTGGCACAAAGTTAGTTTGTAGCATGGGGGTGTGCACCTAGAAGCGATTTTTCGAAAATTTGATGTGGTTCTTTTTCTATTCCAATTTTAAGGACAAAAATATCTTAAGATGAACGAGTAAATTACGAAATTATCATAACGTAGAACCGTAACATGGCCACAAGCCAATTGGCGAGGTACGAAATTATCATAAAATGGAACCGTAACATGGGTACAAGCCAATTGGCGAGAAAATTCACCATATATTATTTGTAAATATACAGGCGAACCAAAAGACCTTTTAATTTTTCTATTACGGGCAAAGCCGTGCGGGTACCACTAGTTGGTTCCATAAACGTGAAGTTACTAGTAGTGTAAAAAGGCCGGTTTCCCTGCAGCAGGCGCAGCCGCGCAGCCGGCTGCGCCTGTGACCTCGCCTGGTTGCGCCTGCCGATCCCCCTCCCACCGCCTCTCGACCTTGGGCTGCGCCTGAATCTTGAAGAAGATGATGAGGTTATTTTCCCGCGTTTTTGAATATTTGCCCGCGTTTTTGGACTTCGTTTTAGGGAATGGCAACACTTTGAAGAAGATTAGGAGGTTTTTTACTTTTTGGATGGCAACACCAGTTTTCGAGTGGCAACACTTGTTGCTATGTTTTTACTTTTCGATTTTTACTTTTAAGAACGTTCGTGGCGCCATCTATCGGAACTTTGAATATTTTTTTCCGGACTTAGAACATTTCTGCGAATTTAATTATTTTTATTTTACAGAGTGTCGGGAATCGAACACCCAAACTTTGAGTTAGCAAAAACGTATGCTAACCACTATGCTATATTTTCCATTACACTTTCAGTCTTAATGTGAATCTGTACCATGACAACGAATATTACAATTAAATTAATTTTAAAACCATCAGTTAATTCACTCTTTAGTACTAATCATGGCATATCATTAACTGTATTTCAGCTCATAATTGAAACTATCATCATTATTATTATTTTTCATAATAACAAAGTTTTCACTTAAGTAAAGATTTATTTAAATACAACCCATTCGAGATTTTAGATTTGGTTCAATGCTTGGTGGACTTGAAATATATTTTAAACTTTGATTTTCTTTTTCATGCATTTCAAACTTTATCATTTTTATTTTTTTCTAACTTGTTAAATTTTCTTAACTAATTTCTTTTTTCTTTGTCAAATTGACAAATATTTTTTCTAACTTGTAAAAATTTCGAAGAAATAATTTTCTTAACTAATTTTTTTTGACTTTCATACAACAAAATATTTTTTCTTACTTGTTAAATTTTCGAAGAAATAATTAACTTAAATATTCTTTCACACATTTTGAACTTTAACGTTTTTTCCTGTCATTTAGCACTTTGATTTTTTTTTTTTTCACTATTTTAGCGTTTTTCAATTATTTTCAGTCTTTAACTATTTTCTTAACTTTTTAGTCTTTAACTAATTTCAAGCATTTCAGACTTAGATTATTTTTTCGTGATTTCGATTTTTTTTTAGTATATTTTAGAGTTTGATCATTTTCTCGCTTGTTTTTACTTTATCGTTTTTTTTCCGATATTTTTAAACTTAGAAATTTTTCACAATTAGTGACTGGAATTGAAACCTCAGATTTTTCAAAACGTTATCATGTCTTCAATTTTTGCAATCATGTCAAACTTGCAATCAATTTACTCGTAGTAGTAATTAACACCTATCATTAACAAATTTTTACGGATTTTAAGAAATCAACTTAATTAATTTTTTCCAGTAAGCAAATTTCGCACTCAAGTTACATTCCAACACTGCATATACGTTTCAAGAGTTTCATTGAATTTATCACATTCCATTTAATTAACTCTAATAATTACTTTTTCATTAATACTTAACTTAATCATTTTATCATACATTTATTCCAGTTACAAAATTATGCTTAAAAGTTATTTATTTTTCTTAGCACAAGAGATTTTAACATGTTCCTACTAAAATGCTTTTCACTCTAGTTTGAGTTTACTAAAATAGCAACTCATTTACGATTTAGATTCATTTAATCGTCTTTGATTCTTTTTTCATTGTTAATATTTTACATTATCACATACGTTATCATTTTTATACATTTATCCATTTAATTTTCCAAAATCTACAATCAATTTACTCTTCGTATTAATTGAGCCGCTCAGAAGCCAATGCGGTTAAGTCCAAAACACAAAAATTGAGAAAATTAATGTTTTTTGATACATTAGTTTTAAAATTCTTGGTTTATTAATTTAATTAGAAAAGTGTATAAAATCTTTTTTCGAAATGTAAACTCTGCAAAAAAACAAGATATGTACACGATGTGTAAATAAAAACGTAAGTATTTATTGAAATAATGACAGCATCTTAAAAATTTTAGGACTTATACCTTTTGGCAGATGAAAAATATAAGAAATTTATGTAAAAATAATAAAATAACATTTATTGTCATAAGTTTTATGTTTATTCATCATAACAAAAACCATCTTCTTACAAGTTATTTAAATGTAATTCTTAATCTCCATGTGTTGTCCTTAATGTCCTGTAAAAGTAGTGTTTAATTGGAGGTATATACTTTACTGAACATATGATGTCTTTTTTTGTTTCTTTTGAAATTATTCTGAATATAGGTTGAGTTACATTTTTTTAAATTCACTGGCCTACCTTTTTTTATTTATTTATTTAAAATCAATTACATGAAAGGTATCATCCTCGTCAAAATTATGTTTGAACTTAATGCTGCTTGGGTTCCAATTTTATGCATCTCATATTAAGCCAATTGACTGTTGTTGACATATTAAGCCAATTGACACTTGTTGATTTTTTTTTCTGTTGGTAACAGCTTCTTCCAATGGTCTTGTGAAAAGAAATTCTCATGGATTCTTTTCGACAACTCTGAAAGGGTTCTTCCTTTTACTATTTTGTATTATATGATACCAGTCACTAGGGTTATAAATATACAGAATTTTTTTGCATAAGCTTCTATAACTGCAAAATCAGCATCATTGGGCAAATAACTGTGCCCGCTTAATAAAAATTTAAGCTCAATTGATTCAGCCTTTATATCTTCACTCTGAACCAATTTCATTAAACTTAACACAGTTTTTATATTTCGATTCTGTCCTGAACATAAATCTGAATACATTATGATTTTTTGAAAATCCTTTGCGTACAATTTAATGTGTTTAGATAAACACGATGACACTTCTTATGAACCCCGCGATGCTTGGGTTATAGGCCAAACATACATGTAGCCCTCGTTAGTCTTTAAATCATGGCAACCAAGATTGTATACAAATAAGTTTCTCTTGTAATAAGCCACTGATGTTGATAGTTTCGGAAATGGTAATGCTTT
Source organism: Uloborus diversus (assembly GCF_026930045.1). NCBI lineage: Eukaryota > Metazoa > Arthropoda > Arachnida > Araneae > Uloboridae > Uloborus > Uloborus diversus. The sequence continues at coordinate 80,608,543 of NC_072734.1, read as the reverse complement.
TTCGAAATCAAAACTGAACATGCATATTTCGTCTGAAGCTCTTAGTCGATCATTAGCCATACTATTGCGGGCAATTTCTGCATCTCGCAAGTGTTCGTCATGTTCAACTTCAGCTGCATTTTTTTCTTCATCTATTGTAGATTGCTTTTTTATTACCAAATATTCGGATGTTGCACAAGTATCTTTTGAAGGTTGCTTACAATGTAAGTTAAATTTTGTCGAAAATATATGGTAATAAAACTTTTCCTTTACTGGTACAATTTGCTCTTCATTACATTGTTCGACATACAGGTTATACATTTTTGCAATAGAAAAATATGAATTCAAGTATCTGCTACTGGGATTATGACTTCTTGTATAATGAATTTCTTGTTTTTCAGTGTTGCCAACGTTTATCGAAAGAAGAAGAATAATTTAATTTTTATTTCAAAGTTTATGTAAAAAAATATTAATAAAAGGTGGACTTATTCACAATGGCTTCTGAAATTATTATACAACATGTTCAGAAGCTATTAAAAAAAGGGCTGTCTAACCTAGAAAAAAATAACCAACGAGTAAATCCTTTAATAACTAAGAAGATTAACATTTATTTTATCAAAATTTCCAAAAATCAGAAAATATCCAAAAATGGACTTAACCGCATTGGCTTCTGAGCGGCTCAATTAACACTTATCACTATCAAATATTTTCATGAATTTTAAAAATTATCTTCTTAAATAATTTTTTACTGTAACCAAATTTCCCACTCAAGTTATATTTCATCACTACATATGCTTTTCATGAGTTTCATTTAATTTATCGCATTTCATTTAATTAACTCTAATAATTATTTTTTATCATCGATATTTAAGTTAATCATATTTTCCTTTATTTATTTTTCATGCAAACACTCTTGATGGAATAAAACAAATTTTTAAACTTTCATGAATTAAATCCCCTCTGACTATTTTATTTTACTTTACCATACTTTACTATTTTACTTACTGCGTTTTACTATTTATCATTCATTACAGCTTTTCCAAAATATTACTTTACAACCAACTAATTTCATTAACAGAATTTTCATTACAATTTATAAATTTCACTTTTATTTAATTATTTTTACCTACGCTAAAATAAAACACATCACATAAAAAAGTTAAACATCAATGAAGAACCCGAGAAATGTTAAAATTATAAGTCAAGTATCAAAACTTCATGTCAGCAAATTTTAAAAATAGACTTACCGAAAAATAACTTCTACTGAAATTCATTTCAAAACTTGGAATCAATTTACTCTTAGCATTAATAAACACTTATCATTAAGAAATTTTCATGGATTTTAAAAATCAACTTATTTAATTTTTTCCAGTAAGCAAATTTCGCACTCAAGTTACATTTCATCACTTTATATGCTTTTCAAGAGTTTCATTTAATTTATCACATTTTATTTAATCAACTCTATTAATTATTTTTGATTAGTATTTAACTTAGTCATTTTATTGCATAGTGTTTTACTTTATTATTATTATTTTTTTTTTCATACAAGCACTCTTGTTAGAATAAAACAAAATTTTCAACCTTCATGAATTAGAATCACTTTGGCTATTTCATTTTCCCAATAATATTTTACTTTAACAACTAATTTCTTTAACAAAATCGATATCATTTATTTTAGTCTTTATCCTTTTCGAACGATACATTCAAATGGACAGCTATACGTTAAATTAAGAAACTTAATCTAAATTTTGACAAATTAAGTTATAGCTAAATACTGACTAAAATTAAGTACAAAAGACTAACCTTTTTGGGGTGAAATCCCTCAAGTACCAGCTATCGCGAAGTTATTTAAAAACAGTGAATGAAATTGTAATAAGTGGATTGTTAATTATAACTCAATCTCACAAAATTACAATTACACGCATGTTTTATTTGAAATCACTGCATACGGCTGGCTGCCCATCGTCGATTTGCAGAACGCATGCCGTGATATCGCAAATCAACTCGGCTGTTGAAAGAAACTACCGTAATCCCACAGCACTTCGGATCGTCCACACACACACATCGAGGCGAATTGAGAAAATGACTTTATCAATATTGCTATCTACCCCTTTACCGATAACAGATAACAAACCCCACGTGCTAGTATTATTCACCACCTGGCCTACGTCTTTCAAGTGATGTCACTGTTTCTGACCAATTAAAATTAGTTCACGTTTCTCAAATATCAAGCACATAGATCGGCAATAGCCTGATGTCTGGTTTTCCAAACAAAATTTTAGATTTTAATTCGTAGTTTCGAATTAATTTCTTTTTCATTTCAAACTTATAAAAAAAAATTTCCAGCTTGTAAGAATATTTCTTTCAAAAACAGATTTTTGATTCAAAACAGTATTTTTTCAAACTTGTAATATTTTTCTACTTAGAAAATGAAATCAAAAATTTTTGTTTTCTTTAATCATATAAAATGTTTTTAAGAAATAATTTCTCAAACTTGTAATATTTTTCCACTAATTAAAAAAAAAAAATCAATTTTTTTTTTCAATCATATAAAAATAAATTTTTAATCTTACAACAGTAAATTTTTCCGCAAAAATATTTTTTTCAAATCAAAATAATAATAATATTTTTGTAACATATTGTTTTTTTTCCTTCCAATCTTTTTTTTTTTCAAAAATTTTCAAACTTACAAAATAAAATTTTTTCAACTGAATCTTCAAACGAAATGCTTTAATTAAATTTAAAACTCAATATCACTTTACTCTTAGTATTAATAACCAATAGCACTTAACCATTTACTCTTTGCACTCTAAGTATTAATTAACACACACGCATTAGAAATAATAATAATAATGTTTAAGATACTTACAAATCATCCACTCAAGCTTTCAAATATCCATCTAGCATGTTATTGTTCATTCGTGTGAGGGAACTTGTAATAAAACTTTACTTATCAACCGAAATTATAAGCGAAAATATCGCATTTTTTAGCACTTAATATAATCCTACAATTAACAAATTGGTTTTAACTTTGAATTTAAGAAAAATAAAAACTATTACACACTTAGTAACATATCTATCGATGTATATTATTTCATGACAAATCACAAATAGGTGAGGATCTTTTATCGATCATGTGACCAACTAAGTTAAGAAAGAGCGTTCTTATCTCATATGAGAATTTATAAGTCTTTAATATTTCTCTTTAATGTAAGTGTATTGATACGTACGAGTTTGTGTATGTGAATATAACTGTGTATTGTTTTCAAACCATTGTCATGTTTAAGCTTTACGGTTCTAATTTTGACTTTCCACTTAGCATTATTTGAAGTCCTTCGCATGCATTAAACTATAGAAATATTACAAAAATTATATTTTCATTCAGTCTTAATTACAAAACCATACAATAAGATGAAGACAACACCGATAGTATAAAGATTACTTACAATAAAGTGCATATAAAAAATATATGTAAGAGTGATTTCAAAGTATAATCCTTCAACCATATTCAACAACTCAATCAAAACACAAGTCTCTTTTAAAATGATAAACACAATTTATTCACACACACAGTAAAAGACAATTAAAAAAACTTTCATCTTTAAGTAAAACTCTTCAAAACTTTCAAGCGTATTTTTAACATCGATTGCATCAAATAAATCAGACACATGACATTTTAAACATGGACTATCAACATTCAAAGTAACGAAGTCACGAGTCAAGTTTTCCCAATTAACATTAAAAAGAGCCCGTTCGAAAAAAAGTGTCGAACTTTCGACCCCTTGTTAATGATTCACATTCATGCACTCTCATGTAAAAAATGAATCCATTTTTACAATCCACACATTCTTTTTTAGAAAGGTAGTTTATGTTGCATATGAGCTCATCAAATAGTCACTTACGTAGAGAATCAGCCAGTTTACGAACTTCTTGTGATGTATATGTGCTGATTTTATCACATCGACAATCACAGGGATATTTTTTCTCAATTTCCGAAAGGATGTACTCTTTTAGAGTATAAGTCATAAGTTTGTCTTTGACACTACGTGAGATACAAGGGGACGCGTAGCACAATTTGTCAATCTGGCTTTCCAAAAGTAGAACTCTATCAGGCATCAACTGGAACACTTCTCGTTTCAGTTTGAACAATCTTTGCACACTAACACAGATGTTACCATTCGCACTCGACTCTCCTTTTTTATAACAAAAGCGAAATCACGGTCTTCGATTAATTTTTGATTTACATTTTTACGTAGGCTTGAAATAAGTGATCTCCACACATCTGGTTCTAAGGAAATACCATCCATAGTTGGTCGAAAAATACCATCTTTCCCACACGTATATCTTCTAATATGCACGCGTGTACGTTTCCGAAAAGTATTCACCTAAAGTGAAAATACAATCACCCAAGTGTATCATATCATCAGGCTGTGGAGAAGCCTCAATGTTCATTTTCATGTTCGTTGCATCCCATCTGTTCATCTTCAGGCTTCAAAGTTTCAGAATGATTTTCACCAGCGTTAGTCATTCTTAACTCTCATAGGATTAGGAGTCACAATACTAAAACAACTTCCTGTGAACTTAAAAAATAAATCAAACTAGGTTTTAACACTAGCTGGTGAAGAAAAATCCTAAGTACATAGAATAAAATTTCACGATCTCTTTCAAAGCTCAGAATCACCCTGAAAATGATTCTCCAAACATCCACTATAAACCAATGAATATTCACTTTAACCAATGAGAAGTGTACATAAATCTCTTGCTACTGACGTCATAGAATATCACATGAACTTTTGAGCAGAATTGAGTTGTTTTACACAGTATTCAGATTTTTAGAAAATGCCAACACTTTGACTTCCAAATTCATCCTGACCTACTACGAGTAATTTTAAGATGGTAGCAGGTTTTCACATCACATCGAATGCCGATGACGTTTTCGCATCTCATGACATGATCAATCACGTGTAATTGATCATGTCAATTTGCATATATGCACTTTATTGTAAGTAATCTTTATACTATCGGTGTTGTCTTCATCTTATTGTATGGTTTTGTAATTAAGACTGAATGAAAATATAATTTTTGTAATATTTCTATAGTTTAATGCATGCGAAGGACTTCAAATAATGCTAAGTGGAAAGTCAAAATTAGAACCGTAAAGCTTAAACATGACAATGGTTTGAAAACAATACACAGTTATATTCACATACACAAACTCGTACGTATCAATACACTTACATTAAAGAGAAATATTAAAGACTTATAAATTCTCATATGAGATAAGAACGCTCTTTCTTAACTTAGTTGGTCACATGATCGATAAAAGATCCTCACCTATTTGTGATTTGTCATGAAATAATATACATCGATAGATATGTTACTAAGTGTGTAATAGTTTTTATTTTTCTTAAATTCAAAGTTAAAACCAATTTGTTAATTGTAGGATTATATTAAGTGCTAAAAAATGCGATATTTTCGCTTATAATTTCGGTTGATAAGTAAAGTTTTACTACAAGTTCCCTCACACGAATGAACAATAACATGCTAGATGGATATTTGAAAGCTTGAGTGGATGATTTGTAAGTATCTTAAACATTATTATTATTATTTCTAATGCGTGTGTGTTAATTAATACTTAGAGTGCAAAGAGTAAATGGTTAAGTGCTATTGGTTATTAATACTAAGAGTAAAGTGATATTGAGTTTTAAATTTAATTAAAGCATTTCGTTTGAAGATTCAGTTGAAAAAATTTTATTTTGTAAGTTTGAAAATTTTTGAAAAAAAAAGATTGGAAGGAAAAAAAAACAATATGTTACAAAAATATTATTATTATTTTGATTTGAAAAAAATATTTTTGCGGAAAAATTTACTGTTGTAAGATTAAAAATTTATTTTTATATGATTGAAAAAAAAAATTGATTTTTTTTTTTAATTAGTGGAAAAATATTACAAGTTTGAGAAATTATTTCTTAAAAACATTTTATATGATTAAAGAAAACAAAAATTTTTGATTTCATTTTCTAAGTAGAAAAATATTACAAGTTTGAAAAAATACTGTTTTGAATCAAAAATCTGTTTTTGAAAGAAATATTCTTACAAGCTGGAAATTTTTTTTTATAAGTTTGAAATGAAAAAGAAATTAATTCGAAACTACGAATTAAAATCTAAAATTTTGTTTGGAAAACCAGACATCAGGCTATTGCCGATCTATGTGCTTGATATTTGAGAAACGTGAACTAATTTTAATTGGTCAGAAACAGTGACATCACTTGAAAGACGTAGGCCAGGTGGTGAATAATACTAGCACGTGGGGTTTGTTATCTGTTATCGGTAAAGGGGTAGATAGCAATATTGATAAAGTCATTTTCTCAATTCGCCTCGATGTGTGTGTGTGGACGATCCGAAGTGCTGTGGGATTACGGTAGTTTCTTTCAACAGCCGAGTTGATTTGCGATATCACGGCATGCGTTCTGCAAATCGACGATGGGCAGCCAGCCGTATGCAGTGATTTCAAATAAAACATGCGTGTAATTGTAATTTTGTGAGATTGAGTTATAATTAACAATCCACTTATTACAATTTCATTCACTGTTTTTAAATAACTTCGCGATAGCTGGTACTTGAGGGATTTCACCCCAAAAAGGTTAGTCTTTTGTACTTAATTTTAGTCAGTATTTAGCTATAACTTAATTTGTCAAAATTTAGATTAAGTTTCTTAATTTAACGTATAGCTGTCCATTTGAATGTATCGTTCGAAAAGGATAAAGACTAAAATAAATGATATCGATTTTGTTAAAGAAATTAGTTGTTAAAGTAAAATATTATTGGGAAAATGAAATAGCCAAAGTGATTCTAATTCATGAAGGTTGAAAATTTTGTTTTATTCTAACAAGAGTGCTTGTATGAAAAAAAAAATAATAATAATAAAGTAAAACACTATGCAATAAAATGACTAAGTTAAATACTAATCAAAAATAATTAATAGAGTTGATTAAATAAAATGTGATAAATTAAATGAAACTCTTGAAAAGCATATAAAGTGATGAAATGTAACTTGAGTGCGAAATTTGCTTACTGGAAAAAATTAAATAAGTTGATTTTTAAAATCCATGAAAATTTCTTAATGATAAGTGTTTATTAATGCTAAGAGTAAATTGATTCCAAGTTTTGAAATGAATTTCAGTAGAAGTTATTTTTCGGTAAGTCTATTTTTTAAAATTTGCTGACATGAAGTTTTGATACTTGACTTATAATTTTAACATTTCTCGGGTTCTTCATTGATGTTTAACTTTTTTATGTGATGTGTTTTATTTTAGCGTAGGTAAAAATAATTAAATAAAAGTGAAATTTATAAATTGTAATGAAAATTCTGTTAATGAAATTAGTTGGTTGTAAAGTAATATTTTGGAAAAGCTGTAATGAATGATAAATAGTAAAACGCAGTAAGTAAAATAGTAAAGTATGGTAAAGTAAAATAAAATAGTCAGAGGGGATTTAATTCATGAAAGTTTAAAAATTTGTTTTATTCCATCAAGAGTGTTTGCATGAAAAATAAATAAAGGAAAATATGATTAACTTAAATATCGATGATAAAAAATAATTATTAGAGTTAATTAAATGAAATGCGATAAATTAAATGAAACTCATGAAAAGCATATGTAGTGATGAAATATAACTTGAGTGGGAAATTTGGTTACAGTAAAAAATTATTTAAGAAGATAATTTTTAAAATTCATGAAAATATTTGATAGTGATAAGTGTTAATTAATACGAAGAGTAAATTGATTGTAGATTTTGGAAAATTAAATGGATAAATGTATAAAAATGATAACGTATGTGATAATGTAAAATATTAACAATGAAAAAAGAATCAAAGACGATTAAATGAATCTAAATCGTAAATGAGTTGCTATTTTAGTAAACTCAAACTAGAGTGAAAAGCATTTTAGTAGGAACATGTTAAAATCTCTTGTGCTAAGAAAAATAAATAACTTTTAAGCATAATTTTGTAACTGGAATAAATGTATGATAAAATGATTAAGTTAAGTATTAATGAAAAAGTAATTATTAGAGTTAATTAAATGGAATGTGATAAATTCAATGAAACTCTTGAAACGTATATGCAGTGTTGGAATGTAACTTGAGTGCGAAATTTGCTTACTGGAAAAAATTAATTAAGTTGATTTCTTAAAATCCGTAAAAATTTGTTAATGATAGGTGTTAATTACTACTACGAGTAAATTGATTGCAAGTTTGACATGATTGCAAAAATTGAAGACATGATAACATTTTGAAAAATTTGAGGTTTCAATTCCAGTCACTAATTGTGAAAAATTTCTAAGTTTAAAAATATCGGAAAAAAAACGATAAAGTAAAAACAAGCGAGAAAATGATCAAACTCTAAAATATACTAAAAAAAAATCGAAATCACGAAAAAATAATCTAAGTCTGAAATGCTTGAAATTAGTTAAAGACTAAAAAGTTAAGAAAATAGTTAAAGACTGAAAATAATTGAAAAACGCTAAAATAGTGAAAAAAAAAAATCAAAGTGCTAAATGACAGGAAAAAACGTTAAAGTTCAAAATGTGTGAAAGAATATTTAAGTTAATTATTTCTTCGAAAATTTAACAAGTAAGAAAAAATATTTTGTTGTATGAAAGTCAAAAAAAATTAGTTAAGAAAATTATTTCTTCGAAATTTTTACAAGTTAGAAAAAATATTTGTCAATTTGACAAAGAAAAAAGAAATTAGTTAAGAAAATTTAACAAGTTAGAAAAAAATAAAAATGATAAAGTTTGAAATGCATGAAAAAGAAAATCAAAGTTTAAAATATATTTCAAGTCCACCAAGCATTGAACCAAATCTAAAATCTCGAATGGGTTGTATTTAAATAAATCTTTACTTAAGTGAAAACTTTGTTATTATGAAAAATAATAATAATGATGATAGTTTCAATTATGAGCTGAAATACAGTTAATGATATGCCATGATTAGTACTAAAGAGTGAATTAACTGATGGTTTTAAAATTAATTTAATTGTAATATTCGTTGTCATGGTACAGATTCACATTAAGACTGAAAGTGTAATGGAAAATATAGCATAGTGGTTAGCATACGTTTTTGCTAACTCAAAGTTTGGGTGTTCGATTCCCGACACTCTGTAAAATAAAAATAATTAAATTCGCAGAAATGTTCTAAGTCCGGAAAAAAATATTCAAAGTTCCGATAGATGGCGCCACGAACGTTCTTAAAAGTAAAAATCGAAAAGTAAAAACATAGCAACAAGTGTTGCCACTCGAAAACTGGTGTTGCCATCCAAAAAGTAAAAAACCTCCTAATCTTCTTCAAAGTGTTGCCATTCCCTAAAACGAAGTCCAAAAACGCGGGAAAATATTCAAAAACGCGGGAAAATAACCTCATCATCTTCTTCAAGATTCAGGCGCAGCCCAAGGTCGAGAGGCGGTGGGAGGGGGATCGGCAGGCGCAACCAGGCGAGGTCACAGGCGCAGCCGGCTGCGCGGCTGCGCCTGCTGCAGGGAAACCGGCCTTTTTACACTACTGTTACTCACCCCGATATACTTTTTGCAGTTGATAATCTGAAATTTTATCTACCAATTTAAAAGAACTGTGATCACTATTCTCGCTTAAATATTTATCTGAGTACAATATAACCTCGATTTAACATTGTCAAGGGACAGGAAAAAGTAATCATTAAATCAAGGAATCGAGGAGCATAGACATTGAAAGCAGTCAAATTCGGACAAGTGAAATGTATCATTAAATTGAGAAAAATCGTTAACGCGGGTGTCGTTAAATCGAGATTATACTGTATATAGATTTAGTGCCATAACTAATTTGCTGTTTAAAAATAAAGGAAAAGTGAAATGGGTTGGATGTAATTAAACGAGGAGAGGAGACGTGAGGTGAAAATTAATTAAAGTCAAACCTGACATAAAATAATAATAATGCTGCCAATATAAAATATATTGGCAGCACAAAGGTCTCACAGGGCGGTTGCACGGGGGAGGGGTTAACCCCTTCTTCCCTAGTTTTTTAAAAATTGTTTTTTTGGAAAATTTCCCAGGTTTTTTTTTTCATTTAAAGTTTTAAAAAGTTGAAATTGCAATAATAATTGATCAAATAGAATAAAAATGACAAAAAGTATTTTTTCTGGCAAAATGTTAAAAGAAAATGTAATCTTTCAATATTATTTCGGGACACTCATAAATCTGCATTATAATTTACCTAGCTCGAAGACCGCCGAAATGTACGTTTGAAACATTTTTTAACGAAAAAAAGTACTCAGTGCAGGGGCAAATAAAGGGGGCGAGAGGGGGCGATCGCACCCCCAAATTGTTTGAGCAGAATGATAAAAAATGGGTAAATTCAATCTTTGTAAATTCCGAATCAACGTTCGTTAAAAAAAAATCTCTCTTGTTCTCAGTAGTAGATGAAACTCGACACATTTCCAGGCACAAGCATATGTTCTCCGTTGAATTCATGGAGCATTTTCTGGCCTTTTCAGCACAGAAAAACTGACGTAGAACCACAGTGAGCTTTAACTAAAGAAGTAATTTTCCTATATATAAGGCTAAATTCTTCATTTTGTGTGTCCAGTGTAACAATCAGGCCTGGATAAATTAATTTCGGACCCCCTGCAATAAAATCTGTAGGGCATCCCCCCAAAGGTCAGCAGTGTATATTTGTAACGTTAATAAGCCTTAGTGTTAGTTTCTTTTTCTTTTCAATATCTTGGGCCGTTGGGCCCCTTAAGGACTTGCCCCACCCCTCGCTGCGGGATCTATGGGAACGCAGATCCGGACCTCGTGCAAGCAAGTGGTATGCACGATTTTCAAAAGAAAATTCCTTGGGACTTCACATTGATTGTTACAATCATATTTTAAGTGTATGTTTATTTATTGAGTATGTATTGCTTTCTTCAAGTAGAAACATTCCAGGTACTCAACGTATAGCATTCTTTCGCAGAAACTTTGCTATTTTTGGAAAAAAAAAAAAAAAAAAAAAAAAAAATATATATATATATATATATATATATATATATATATATATATATATATATATATATATATATATATATATATATATATATATCGCACATCAAAAAATTCCTCTTCTGGGGTTCTTTAAATGTGACTTGGAGTGACACAAAATAGTCTTCAATAGTTAAAACCATAAAGCATTTCTCGACAATTTCAAAGCAATGATTTGACGCCTGGCAGAATTATTGCAAAACGATTCTTTCAGCGGTGAGAAAGGTGGTGCCCTCTAACATAAATGGCTTCGTTTAACTTTTACTTAATTTGTTTATAGCGTAGAAAGTTTTTGAACAATGCTTTACTCTATCAAAACATCTTCAATCCGTTACCTTTATTTTTAGGATATTCAAGCTCCAGTTCAGCCTACAATTGAAATTGTTAATGATTTTAACTTGGATGTTTATTTCAGCCAAGCGTGCAATTTTTCCAAAAAAAATTTCTCTCTGCGCCAATTTAAAAAAAAAAAAATGAATTTAGAATACATGACAGATATCTACATGATGATGAAAAGTAAAACATTGATTTAATATTTTGTACAAACTAATAGATTCAGTTTTTAATGAAATTAACCCAAGATTTGATGAATATGTTTCTGTATTGTTTGATCTATATTATCTGAATTGGATGTTGAAAACAAAAAATAAAATATTCCAATGAATCAGGAAGCATTGTTTTTTAGATAGAGACTAGATTATTCAATGATGAAAAATAAAGCCCCTTGCAATTTTTAAAGTTGCCTGGTTGATTTTGAAGAGCAAGATCTGAAAAGTGTAATTTTATGCATAACTTTGGTATCTCAATTAGTTTTTTAACTATTTCAACCAGCTCAGCTAGTTGAGCAAGATCATTTTTATGTCTCAGGTGCTTAAAGAAGAAATTTTCGAAGCACAAATGTAAACTTTCGAAGCACCATGAGTCAAAATTTTTTTTATCTTATCTGTAATGGCAAAAGAGCGCTACCCTGGGCATTGATGGATGAGTGCATGATATCCTGTTCTTCTGAATTCTGAAATGTAAGCATTAAAAATTCACTAAAAGGTAAAAACTGTTGCATCAAGGTGTTTTATATAAAACGAATTAAAATTTTGTCATAAATTTTAATTCATTTTATAAGTTATCATGTTTTTAAACATTTTTTTTTTGTTAATATTAGACCCGTTTTAAGACCACCTCTTGTTAGTGTGTGTTTTGTACCATACTGAGGTAACTCATATTTAAGAAACTCGACCCCCCAAATGAAATGCTGAAATGCCGCCCCTGGTTCAGTGTATAGTACTAACTGATGGCAAGTTTCAGTTTAATAAAAAAATCAATAAACAAAAATGATAGTTTAATAGGGGCTGCCGACCCATTTTCATTTCTTTTTTTCTTCTTTTTCAAAAATATTATCTTCAAAAATATCAAAGTTAAGTGGAGAAGAATACCTGAACCGCCGAAATATGGTTTAAACAGAAAATAGTAATAAGATACAGTGATAGAGATTATACTATAATGAATAGTTACACTATTACTGTCCAACCACGGATTGTATGGAATTTTCAAACGTCCAGATGAGACGAATCTATCTGAATGAGGGGGAAAAGTAAAAAATTTAATGCGCTTATTCCGCTCATTTGAATGAGACTCTGCTTCTGCAAAAGCTGACATCGCTAAAAATAATAGATTTGTCCATTTCCGACTGTAAAACGGATGTTTGTCTTTCCATACAATCCGTGGTCAGACAGTAGCTCTAAGTTCTTGAAAGTTGAAAACGAAAGCAAACCAAAAGTGTAGAAAGATATTTAGGAAGTATGATATTTTAAAATAAGTCAACACATAAGACATAAGGTCTCACTGAAAAGTACAGTGCCGGATCTTCGATTTTTTCGAGCCGGGGCAAAAACTTGAAACTGCCGCCCTAAGCTTATTTTTTCCAGTTTTTACATTGTTTCAAAAAAAAAAAAAAAAAATGCTGTGAATTTGACCACCTTCCAGAAGTTGTTCCCCGGGGCAAGGGACCGTGCTACAGAGACGCAGGGATCAAAGAGACCAACTGACAAAATATAGGACATTTTTTGAAAAAAATATAGGACACATTTTGAAAAAATATAGGATTTATAGGACACACACACAAAAAATAAATAATAAATTTTGTATACACATTATAAAAAAGTTATCTTTTAGCGCCACTGATGAAAAAATATGTATACAAAAATTCCTTATTGATTCTTTACTGTCAGAATATAAAAATTTAAATTTCTCACACGGAAAAAATAAATAAATAAAAATGATGTGAAATAACAATTTATTTCAATTAAAAATCAAAATGGTACAGCAACAAATTACATAGAACTGCTTGACTCTTTCTCTGAGCAGCTTTTAAATTTTTTATTACAGTGAAACCTGTGTAAGTTGACCACTCGCGGTGCCCTACTTTAGTGGTCAACTTAACAGGTGGTCAACGTGTAGAGGTTGAATTATATGATGTAGATCTAATTATGTGCCTGAAAAAAGCTTTCAACTTAGACAGGTGGTCAACTTTACAGGTTTTACTGTACCAGCGTCTATTACGGTTTGCCCCGCCTCAATGTCAATCATGCATTTGTATTTGAGTCCTAATTTTTAATTTCACATTACCCTCATCTTTTATTGGCTGAGCTGAATTAATGCTATCCTTAAATCCTTTCAGTTTATCTCAAGAAGATTTTTTTGGAACATCATTCGATATTTAGGTTTTATATTTTTCCTTCTTATTTCTTCCAGATTTTTTTTTCATTCTGTTCCTTTATTTCAAGTGTGCTGCTTTGCACAATTGGATCATTTTTTTAAATATATTTTATTTACATCAACATTTTCCACAGGGTGTTTTAGCGAGTCTTTTATCACTTTGAGAGCAACAATTGTGTCTAAACTCATGTTTGGTTCGTCACTAATCACATAATTCTTTTGAAGCCTCTCTCCTCGGAAGTTTGGAGATGAGAAAAAGTCAGGAGAGCCTTAACAAGTTTGGACAAATTACGGTAGTGTAGCTTTTCATCCTTCAGGTTAAAGATGAAATTCCAATACTTATTGACGGGGTTATCTGCTACATTCTTAGGAAAATCTTCGTTATTGATGTACATTATGGTGTATCAAAAAATTAAAAAAAAACGAAAATTGTTTTTTGAAGTCGCACACTCTTTTATATTTTTCCTTTTATGTCAAAACAACTGTAAAAATTTTCATGTAATTTTAATAACGCCAACCCGTGCCAACTTGCGGCTGAAATTTTGAATCAGCACATATATACGAGGCTGAATCGAGAAATTTTTTTTGGAAATTCGACATTTCATGTTGATAAAATGTTGTACCTATAGTTCACTAAAACATTTATCCAAATCAAAAAATACTAAGCTATACAACACAGGAGGCCTTTTTCAAACTATTGATTTTTTTTAATTTTTTTTTAAAAAAATTATACATAAATTTATATTAAAAATATCAATTTTAAAAATTATTAGCAAACACACATTTAAATCAACATTTGCAAATGAATAACAAAAAAATAATGTATTTAAAATTAAAAATCTAACGGAAACATGAAAAAAAACCATATTTTTGAGTACTATGTGGGAGACTTAAATATTGCATGAGAGTAAAATCTCCTACTTAATGCTAGTTACCTACTTTATTGTTTATATTTTTCAGCTTTATAATTTCTAAAAAAATACCTTATGTTTTTAAAAAAAATATATAAAAAAACATTAGTTTTTTGAAGAAAATTTCAAATTTTAGATCAAGTGCAGGATATTTTAATATATTTTTTTAACTTGAATAAATGTTTTTGTGGTACATTTGGGGCAATCGGAGCAACGTTTTTCAACATGAAATTTCAAATCTTTTATTGGATCTAACTTACGTAAAATTTCAACAGTTTTCCCTTTAAGAGCTTCTTTTTGATGAAGCAGGGCATAACTTTCAATGAAAGGTCACACATAACTCATTATGCATAAGAGATAGAAATCCTCTGGAATACCAAAAATATAGGGTATTTTTTGAAAATATAGGATTAATAGGAAATATAGGATGGTTTTGACCTTTTTTGAAAAATATGATTTATAGAAAATATACCCTGGAATTTGAACCCTGGGGACGTAGCCAGGAATGGGAAAGGGAGAGAGGTCTCCGAATCCCTCTTATTTTACACCACCAAAAAGAGCCTAGAAGAGCGTTTTAAAAATTTAACTTTGAAAGTTTTCTGGCAATAACATCGTAAACCCTATCCTTTCTTCTACCACCTATCGTCATTAAAGATGGCCTACAACTACGAATGTAGGGCTTTAGTTTTGAAAAGCTTATAGAAGAGAGTCCCACCCTATCATTAAAGATCGTCTAAAGTTTCATTTTTTAAACTTCAAACTGAAAAACTTCCGGAGTATCGGAGTTCCTCGAACCTCTCCTCTCTCTAATATCACCAAAGTCTAAAATCTTATAAATCTTCAATTTCGAATTATTTCGGGAAGAAGCCACGAATCCCCTGAAAGTGACAACGCCATTGAAGATTATCTGTTTCAGCGTTGAATTTGAATTTTGGAAAATTATCGAAGGAGGACCCCTAACTTCTTCTCCCCCTAACATTACCAAAAATCGTCTAAAAACTGCATTCTAAAAGCCAATTTCTGCCATTTTAAAAAGAGAGCGCCCCATCCCCATCCTTCTCACAAAAGTAAAGATCGTCTTAAACTTCATCTCAAGGGATTGAATTTTGAAAAGTTTTCGAGGAAGATCTTACGAAAACTCCTCCACACACATTACCGAAATTAGACTAAAATAACATTTTTGGAACTTCAATTGCCAAAAATTGCAGGTCCTCTAAACGTTATCAAAAGATGGCCTTCAATCATGTAATTTAGATTTCGAAAAATTTCCGGGGGTGGACCCTTGAATCTCTCTTTTAAATACTAACAAAGATCGTATAAAACAATATTTTTGCAGCTGAAATTTCAGATCATTTTCGGGGGGGGGGGGTGGACCCCTCCAAACTCCCTATTCACTAACATAATCGGTGATAATCTACAAATGTGTTTTTAAAGTTTTAATTCCATATAATGACCCGGAGAGCGCTCCCGAAACTTCTTAACCCCCTAAAGCTACCGAAGATCATCTAGAATACATTTAAAAGACTAAAAATCAGAAAAAAAATCGGGGAGTAACCCCGCGGATCTCTCCTCCCCTTAACATCATCGAAGATAGTCTAAAAATCCGTTTTTAAAGCTAGAATTTCGAAAAAATTCCGCGGGAGAACCATCCGAACCCCCTGGCCTTAACGAGTAATTAGATATATAACAATCGTTTGCTTAAAGCTTCAATATCGAATAACAGTTCTTTTTTTTTTTTTTTGATGAACAACGAACAGAGGTACAAAGGGGGTTCGCGAAAATAGTAGTGTAATGGGGGAAATTAAACATATTTGAGATGAAGTCTGAAGTTCAAGCGTTTTCTGTGTTCATCATTCATTCATTTCTCTCTAGTACATTCGATCCTTACTGGATACAAATGTTAGAACACTTGCTGACATTCTATTTTGTAAATTTAAAGAATTAAATCTGTCATTCATTACAAGGCACGGGTTTTTACCGTTTTCGTTGAGAGTGATAGAATTGACCCCATACCGAAAATATTCAACTATTGAGCTCAATGTATTGAGATGAAAGCATGTGAATGCTTCAGTTTTCTCTATTCGATTGGAAAATTCGATTGAACTTGAGGGAAACATAATATGGAGCATATGAGAGAGTTTGAAACATCTTTGCTTTCTTTTCTATGTTTAGTTTCTTCACGATTTGAGTGCGACGAAGAGCTATCGAGCTTCTGTTGTGCTTCGACGAAAATGCGAGTGAGACAATAAATGCAATGGCGCTGCTGCTGTTTGTTGCTATAGTGAGGTACGTCTTTAAAAGAAATAACGGAATTAAAATATGAAAATTTACGCTCTATATGAAAAAGGAACTCAAGAAATTTCTCTTCTCAGAAAAACTTTCTTGTAATAAGTGAGCATAAAACTATTTTTGTTGGCAAAATTTACCGTTTATGTAATAACTAGAGTTAATTGCCAACAGTTGTATTATTTTTCAAAAGTAAAATAAAGTAAAAGATAACTACAGACTTTTTTCCGCGTTTTAGCGTAAGGAAAATAAAATTCTTCAGCAACTCAGAAGATTAATGTACAGAGTGTATCCTTATCAAATAACTAGATTTTACTGGAAGAAAAGATAATTTAGTTAATCTGAGACATTTTCTCTAAAAGATATTTAAAGATCATTTTTTAATTCATCGATTTAGAGTTACGAATTAATGTACTGTTGTGACATAAAATTTCATTTAAAACTACCCCTTTTGAACGAAGTTTCTATCATGGGAAAAATGAATTTCAGCATATTGAGATAAATGCAGAAGGAAATTAAATGCTAAACCTAATGTTAGACGGAAACTGTCAGACATGACATTTGAGCCATACTTTAAGTTCTTTGTTTCACAGCATTCCCAATAAGATTTTTTCCCAAGCGGGCTTAAAGTCAAAGAACTATTACTGGGTTTGTTCAGTTGAGTTTGTTTTTTAATAACGTTTTAGCTGTACAGTTGACCCTCGTTTTATGCGGGGGTTACGTTCCACGGAAATGCCGTGCCGCGTAAATCGAAACCGCGTAAATTGAGAATTAATATTAGTGTTAAAATAGGGGTTTGGTTCTGTATATAACAAAATACTTCATTCTAGTGATGACTAATTGTATAATAAGCTTAATGTGTACCTATATCGACTTATATGCACAACACGCGTAAAGAAAACATAAACTAATTTCGTGTTATGTTTATAAAGAGGAGTTGGCTATGATAGTCTTTTTGAAGTCATTAAGAATTTTTCTCTTTAATTCTTTGCAGAGCATTACCGCATCCATCATCATTAGCGTCATTTCCATGATGGAATCATCCTTCACTAACAAAACAGAAAGATCATTTCTATTGTCTAGGAATGGCTCAAAATTTTCAATGTGAATGTTTTTGGTTGTGCATCACCGACGTCGGTATCCTCGTTGGTTTCGGCTTCCTCTGTCACTCCTAAACGCGCTTCTTCCAGTGAGTTCTGAACTGTGTGAGTTTAATAACTTTACTTCTGGAAAGAGCTCTGGAACCAATCACATAAAATGTCTCCAGTGGCCCAAGCTCGATTATTAGCACACTAAAATGCAGTTGATTATGCGCAATCTGCAATCTTTAGGAGTTTGGATTTTGGAAGAGGGGAAAATTTTATCTGCTTGCATTTCCGCATGCGCGTAAAACCGAAACTCATCCGGGTAAAATAAAATAAAACCGCGTATAATCGAAACCGTGTAAAATAAACCTGCTTAAAACGAGGGTCAACTGTAATTTTAGCTTTTGTAGCAATGTTTGTTTTGTACTTTTATGTTTTGCAATTATTATTTTTATTTCTAAAATTGGAAAACATATCCCAAGTTTTACTGTGTGGTGGTGGTGGGGGGCTTGTCACTTATTAACTTAGTGCCAAACTCGTATTGATTTTGGAAGGGGTTCGTAAGACAAAAGAGGTTGGGAAACGCTGGTCTAAAATCTAAACCTTTTTTTGTGACTAGTATACAAATTTGAAAAAGGTCGGCCATCCATCAAAAAACGCCTGAAACTGAGTTTTTAGATCTAAAATTTCGAAATTTACCGGGGGAGAAACCCCGAACCCTCGCCCCCCAATTCTGCGTAAATATTATTCTTATGATTAGGTTCAAATCGTTGATATTTAGATTTACAAATGACTCCCACTTAAACCAGAAGTTGAAAACATTCCCTATCTCTGTATTTCAAATACCCATGAAATAATTAAGTGGTCGACAATTTCTCTGCTTGTTTTGCTTGGGTGGACGACCCCTCACTGGGTTCATAGAGGCAAAATTCTGGCATAATATCGATCACAGATACAAAATCTTAAAAAACGAATTTTCAAAACGGTTTTCTGATTCCTGAAAGTTTTTAAGAAGTTGAGCCGTCTCCTTCTTGCACCGAGATTTGCAATTTACTGCTCACAATAAATTTTCAATTAACTTAAATTAACTGCTCAAAAATCTTTTCATAAAAGAAATTCACATTCACACGGATGCTACCTAAAACTAGCAAAACAACTGTCAGGAAAAACATTTAAATGTTCCACATAAAAGAACCAACAAAGAACAGGATTAAAATTACGTGAAAACTCGTTTAACATAAAATGATGCTCCTTATTTGTATTCTAAGAATGAACATTTATAAAAAAGCTTGCCACTCTGTAAAACTATGCATTTACAGTACTAAAAAGAAAACCCTTCTACTGCGTTTCATTAAATGAAAGCATATAATTATTTATAAACTATCAGTTTCAAAATGACATAAAACTTCAATTGAAACATAACGACATCATAAATTATGGAGACTTTTCAAATGATCTGAGCCCTTGAAATATACGCTGATTCATAGTACTGCTCCCATGATCCATAGGAATCCATAGAAGGCCATATCGCCTCCATTTCTCGTAGACTCACAAGAGAAAAATCCTTTAGAAATGGAGGCACAGACACACTTTTTTCCCTCAACAAAACCTCATGTGGCCAACTTGAGGTAGGTGGAGTTATGGTGTTATATTTAATCCAGCACAAACACACAATCTAGCCATGGGCCACACTATCTGCATAAATCAGCTTCACCCACCATTCAATGCTGTGGGTTTTCACCAAACTTTCCACCAAAAATATCTTTGAACAATGAGTAAGGATGATGTTTTAGGGTATCCCATACAAAATAACAGTATATGTTTTTCTGTGTGGATTGAAGTGGAATCGAAAACTTTTGATGTTGTGGAGGAGGGCAGGGGCGGATCTAGAAATTTTTATAAGGGAGGTCAAGGTTCAATGACCAGCATTCGAAGTACAAAACCTCCCCAAATGAGATCAAAACTCTCTTTTCAACATATCCCCCCCCCCTAATTTTGTAATGGCTCAACCTGCGCCATGAATCATATTCCCTCAAATTTTCATCAAAAGTCACATTTCTTTAGGCAGACAGGCTGTGCAAATTACTGTAAGTTTTGAATGTTTGAGAATATAGCAATAAAATACTTGGAAAAATCGCACACTACACACGACATGAGGTTTGAGGCGGAAGAGTGCTCTAAAAAAAGGTTGAGCTCATTAGAGATTATTGTTCTTTTAAAAATGAACAAAAAATCTCAAAATGGCAATGCCGCAGTTAATTAACATAGTCAATTCTTTGAATTATGACGCTCTGAGAAAAAATAACTCACTGAATTAAGCAAAAAAAAAAGGTTAACATCAACTCCATGTACTCGGATCAGAAAAAAATTAATAAATAAAATTTAACAATAATTATAATAAAATTTTTGTCACAGGGGGGGTCAGGTGATCCTTTGACCCTCCACTGAATCTATCCTTGTGGGGGGGTGGGGAACAGTGAGACAAAAAATATAAAATTCAAGAAATTTCGGAAACTTTGAGTCTATAAGAATTTTTTTTAAAGTGGATTTGTAATGCAGCTGAAATGTACAAACTTTTAAAACACAAAAAACTTCATTACTATTTAAAGTTTTTGAAATAATATAAAGAAAAGGAAACTAAAAATTTCGTCTCACTGTGCCTCACACTTGAAGTACAGTGAAGACAGCGTACAGGGCACGACAGTGAGACAGCATATAGGGTTGAGTGAAACATAATATGTTCAACGTTTTAAAATCAAAATTGAATCATAATGAAAAAAAAGATTCAAATTTCATCGTACATCTAAATAAAAATTTAATTTTCAAACCACAAAAAAGATTGATTTCGCTTTATATAATTTCTTCTCGTCAGAGCTGTTATCAACAGTTTAATATTTTTATTTGGAACGGATGCAACATCTTGTACAAATTGTCAAATAAAAAGTCATAATGGTTTTACTTTTGTGTCAAAAACTAATGTACAAGTCTTCATCGTTTTCAACTACCATTAGAGCATTTCCAACATAAAAGTATATTTGCTTGATGGCAATTCAATCAGAACGAAGTCTCTTTCAAGTGTCTTACAATCCAATTCTTCAAACCAGTGTTGGGCATTAATCAACTAAATCCTCTATCGACTAAAGTAATCTGACTCCCATTTAGTTCAGACTAATATTTTAAAAATTTAAATCAATTGCAGACGAAGATTAACGTTAGTTTAAACTAACTCGTTAGTTGACTAAAAAAACTAATTTAGTTCAGATTGATTTAGTTCAGATTAAAGTAATCAGATTGAATTTAGTCAAACTAATTTAATCAGATTGATTTAGTCAACTAAAGTAATCAGATTAAATTTCGTCAGATTAAAATTTATACTAAATCTAATCAGATTGAAATAAATCTACACTGTTAAAACTACAGATTGCGTTTGGATTCTTTAAGGGGTTCCTTTCTCTTCTCCCCCCCCCCCCAATAAATATTAAGAAGCTCCTAATGTGTTACGGGGGGGGAAATTTGGGGGTTGGGGGGCTGCCCCCCTTACCGATTTAAGACCTTAAAAAATCAATAATTTTTAAAAACACCCCCTTTGGAGTGACGCAGTTTGCGACATGACCCACACTACCCCCCCCCCCCCCCATTTGGTACACAATACTGCTTTTGGTCTTCCTTATCTTTATCTTCTTTATCTTTACTAATAATAAAGCTGAAAGTCTCTCTGTCGGGAGGATGTCTGTAGGATGTCTGGATCTCTGTGACGCGCATAGCGCCTAGACCGTTCGGCCGATTTTAATGAAATTTGGCACAAAGTTAGTTTGTAGCATGGAGGTGTGCACCTCGAAGCGATTTTTCGAAAATTCGATTTTATAAATTTTCTATTAAAATGTTAAGCCCTTTACACATAATCTTTACCATTAATAAAGCTGAAATTCTCTCTGTCCGGAGGATGTCTGGATGTCTGAATCTCTGTGACGCGCATAGCGCCTAGACCGTTCGGCCAATTTTCATGAAATTTGGCGCAAAGTTAGTTTGTTGCATAGTGGTGTGCACCTCGAAGCGATTTTTCGAAAATTCGATTTTTGTTCTTTTTCTATTCCAATTTTAAGCCAATTTTTCACAGAAATTTAATGAAATGGGAACGAATTTGTTCTGAAAATTATCTTTCTTTATCTTTCTTTTCTTTACTTCTTTACCTTTCTCCTTTTCCTTTCTTTTAAACAACAAACCTGAAAGTCTCTCTGTATGGATGTTTGGATCTCTGTGACGCGCATAGCGCCTAGACCGTTCAGCCGATTTTCATGAAATTTGACACACAATCAGTTTGAAGCATGGGGTGTGCACCTCGAAGCGATTTTTCGAAAATTCGATTTTATTAATTTTCTATTAAAATTTTAAGCCCTTTTTCACATAATCTTTACTAATAATAAAGCTGAAAGTCTCTTTGTCTGGAGGATGTCTGGATGTCTGAATCTCTGTGACGCGCATAGCGCTTAGACTGTTCGGCCGATTTTCATGAAATTTGGCAAAGTTAGTTTGTATCATGGGGGTGTGCACCTCGAAGCGATTTTTCGAAAATTCGATGTGGTTCTTTTTCTATTCCGATTTTAGGAACAAAATTATCATAAGATGGACGAGATTACCATAACGTGGAACCATAACATGGGCATAAGTCAATTGGCGATAAAATTCATCATACATTATTTGTTAATATACAGGCGGACCAAAAGACCTTTTAATTTTCTATTACGGGCAAAGCCGTGCGGGTACCACTAGTACTGGAATAAAGGCTTGATTTTTTACTTCCTTTTACAAAAAAGGAAGTATTGTATTCGCGAAAAAATTTTCACTCAAAAATCGCCCTTAATTTCCATTTTGCTCACCCCCAAATGAATGTTGAGTTTTTTTTTCGATTCGACCACATGCGGAAAAGTGCCTAAGAATGTATAGACACGCGAAATATCCATTTTGACCATCACCGAGGTAATTACAACGACTTTTCTCGTGACGTCTGTATGTATGTGCGTATGTGTGTATGTGCGTATGTGCGTATGTGCGTATGTATCTCGCATAACTCAAAAATGGTATGTCCTAGAAAGTTGAAATTTGGTACATAGACTCGTAGTGGGGTCTAGTTGTGCACCTCCTATTTTGGTTGCATTTGGGTGTTTCTAAAGGGGTCTTTTGCACCTTTTTGGGGGGAAATCATTGTTAATTTCGATGCAAACTCAAGTGGTGTTATAATTTGGCGGTCACTTGGCGATATATCGCCAGTCTTTTGGTTGCCAAGTTTGTCGCCAACTTGGCGAAAAATTTGGCGATTTTTTTTTTTTTTTTAAATCTGCTTTCAATGTGGCCATTGCTAGTGATATTTAAAGAGTTAGAGAGAGAATCCCATTAAAATTGCAATAATAGGGAAATAGCATTAAATTGGTGTAAAAGGAAGTCATGTGATGCACACATCAGCTCGTTTCATATCCAGATAGCCGATGCCTATTCCCTATTGCAGTTACTTATATGAGGGGATGCCCTCTCTCAAAAAGAAATTCACTCCACTCAAATTATGGGGGGTGGTTAAAAACGCGAAAATTTTCCAAAAACAAACCTTAAAATTTTGAAGTCAGCGCCACCCGCCCCACTAACCCCCCCCCCCCCCCCCGTAGGCCACACCGCTTCTGATCTTATTCGAATAAAATGCTTGAATTTTTTTATCCAGATGGCCGATGCTTGTTCTGTTTCAAAGTAACTTATTTAAGGGGATACCCCCCTTAGTTGAACCCCCCTCAAATTACGGGGGAAGGAGGCTCCCCCAAAAAAACATAAGTACAATTTTTTTTCAAAAACAAGCGCTAAAAATTTTAAGTTTGAACCAACCTCTCCACTGACCACGCCCCCCCCCCCCCCATAGACCACACTGCTTCTGATCTTATTGGAATAAAGTGCTTGAATTTTTTTTATCCAGACGGCTTATGCATGTTCTCTTTCAGAGTAACTTTTGCGTAAGGGGATACACCCTTTTAAATAGAAACCCCCGCAAATTACGGGGGTTCCCCCCACCCCCAAAAAACTCATTAAAATACGAAAATTTTTAAAAAACAAAGCTTAAAAATTCGAAGTTTGCGCACCCCCCCCACACTCCCCCCCCCGGAGGTCACACTGCTTCTGATCTTATTAGAATAAAATGTTTGAATTTTTTTTATCCAGATGGCCAATGCCTGTTCTGTTTCAGAGTAACTTAAGTAAGGAGATACCTCCCTTAAATAGAAACTGCCCTCAAGTTATGGGGGGTGGGGGATTCTCCCCCCCAAAACATTGTAAAAGCTAAAATTTTTCAAAAACAAGCCCTAAAAATTTTACGCCACCCGCTATAGTGACCACGCCCCCCCCCCATGGTCTGTTTCTGAGTAACTTACGTAAGGGGATACCCCTCCTTAAATAAGAAAGTCCCTCATATTCTGGGGAGCTCCCCCACCTATTAAAAACACGAAAATTTTTCAAAAACAAACCTTTCAAATTTGAAGTGGCGCCACGGACCCCATTAGTCTGGATCACCGGATAATCCGGCTCGATCGATTTGACCGATTTCCCTTTACATTTAAAGAGCGATCGTCAAATTCCATAATTATTATTTATTTAACCCTCTCACGGGCAAGACCGTGTTATGTCGTTGATTGAGTTCCCTTTTCTTCGCAATGCAACTTTGAATCAATTTGTTTTACTCGATAGGGAAAAAATTGAACTGTCACAGGAGAAGATTACAGACTTTGTAGACATGTTTACTGTTTATTTGTAATTCTATGTGTTTCCTTTTAAGGTGATTTTCAGTGAGTATGTTTTATTTTGTTTTGTTTTTTTCATTCTCCGGATTTTTGATATTCCGGAATTTGGTCGGATTCCAATTAATTCGAATTGTGGAGGTTCTACTGTAATGCCCCCCCCCCCCCCCGAAAAAAAAATCAAAAAGATTATTACATTTTCTCATGGTTTCGATACTTTTTTTGTATTTTTCAAGCAAACGTTCAAAATATTCCCCGCGGTGTGGGGGGGGGGGAGCGGGTCCTGACCTTCATGACCCCTCTTTGTATCTGCAATTGACATACACTTGGACATAAAAATATACATCTGTACACCAATATACTCGGGATAACAAGTTACACTTATATACTCGTATATAAACGTATTTACTTGTGTTTGCACGTACTTTGATGTACATACACGTGGCAAATACAAAATTAGTGTGTAAACGTATATGCTCCGATTAACACGTTTACGCACATACTCGTATATACACGTACTTACTCGTAGATACACGCATTAACTCGTGTATGCATCATAAATATGTATTTTAATTTACAAATACAAATGCACGTCTGTATACGAGTATACTCGGGTTAAACATGTATCTACACGCATATTCTCGTCTGTACACGTACATACTCGAAAATACAAGTATTTTTTCTTATATGCACGCATGAATATATATATACACGTTTAAAAGCTAATTTACCTCTGTACACGAGTACACTTGGGGTAACACGTATCTATACGCATATTCTCGTGTGTACAAGTACACACTCGTATATACACGTATTTACTCGTGCAAAAATATGTATTTCTACGTGTATTTCTACGTGCATTTCTACGCATATACGCGTAGAAATACAAATGTACCATTGTACACGAGTATACTCAGATTAAACACGTATCTATACGTCTTTTCTCGTGTGGAATCACACTTACTCGTTTGTACACGTATTTTCTCGTATATGCATAAATAAATATGTATATAAACGTTTAAATACAAATTTACCTTTGTACGCGAGTTTAGTCGGGTTAACACGTATCCATACACAAATTCTAGTATGTACACGAACATACTCGTATATACAAGTATTTACTCGTGTTTGCACACATAAATAAGTATACAGGATGTATCAGTACAGCGTTTACATACTTTCAGGGCAGATACAGTGCACCTAGACGCGATAGTGACGACACAAAGCGTAATACAGGGCACGATTAAGAGGAGAAAACATGTTTATTATTTTTAATACAGCAAAAATACTGGTAAGATTTGTCTGGTGCATACAACAGATGTTGCTACGTAAACCGAAGCATCAGATGACGGTGCATGCGCACACGTGGTTTTTTGTTCCACCAGGAAGTCCGGGACCCGCCCGGTATTTTTGCTAAATTTCGATATTACGGGCGGGGTCGTAATTTCGAACACCTTCTTTGATGATGATCGTTGGCCCCTTAATTTTCTTTTTCCTTAGTTTTTTGCTGTACTAAAGATTCTGAACATGTTCTCTTCTCTTATTCGTGTTTTGTCTTTTTGGTGATTGGTGTTGTCACTACCGCGCCAGGAAAGTGTTTCCGACCATGCATTGCTATGTGTTTCCCCTCGTCTAGGTGTACTCTATCTGCCCTGAAAGTCTGTAAACGCTGTACTGATAAACATTGTGTACACTTAGAAGTTTGAATATAAATCCGTGCACTAATAGACTCGGGAAATACGTATTTATACGTAAAATTTCGTGTTTACACTTACGAACTCGTATATACACGTATTTACTTCTGTTTGCACGTAGAGATACAAAATTCCTGTAGACACGAATATACTCAGGTTAACACGTACAGCTCCGTATATACACGTACACACTCGTATATACACGTACTTACTCGTATATACACGTACTTACTCGCATATACACGTACTTACTCGTATATACACGTACTAACTCGTGTATGCACGCATAAATATGTATTTTAACCAAAAATACAAATGTACCTCTCTACTCGAGTATACTCGGGTTAACACGTATCTATATGCATATTCTCGTGTGTACTCGAACATTCTTGTATATACACGTACTTTCTCGTATATGCACGCTTAAATATGTGTATAAACGTAGAAATACAAATGTACCTCTTTACACGAGTATACTCGGGGGTAACACATATCTATACGCATATTCTCATGTGTACACATATATACACGTATCTTCGCTTGTGTGCACGCATAAATATGTATATACACAATTAAAAGCAAATTTACCTCTGTACACGAGTATAACTCGGGGTAACACGTATCTATACGCATAATCGTGTGTACACGTACATACTCGTATATACACGTATTTACTCGTTTATAAACGCATAAATGTGCACATATACGTAGAAATACAAATGAGCCATGTTACACGAGTATACTCGGGTTAAACACGTATCTATAAGCCTATTATCATGTGTGCACGTACTTACTCGTATATACACGTATTTTCTCGTATATGCCTGCATAAATATGTATATACACGTTTAAATAGAAATGTACCTATTTACACGAGTAAATTCGGGGTAACACATATCTATGAGCATATTCTCGTGTGTGCACAAACATACTTGTATATACACGTACTTTCTCGTATACTCACGCTGGAATATGACGTAGAAATACAAATGTACCATTTTACACGAGTATACTCGGGGTAACACGCATCTAGACGCATATTCTTATGTGTACACGTACATACTCTTATATACACGTACATACTCGTATATACACGTATTTACTGGTGTATGCACACATAAATATGTATATTTACTTAAAATTTCAAATATACCTCCGTACACGAACATACGCGGGATAACACGTTTATATACGTATATACCCGCACGTAGTCGTATGTACACGCATTAACTCGTGTATACCTGCATAAATATATATATATATATATACACGTAGAAATACAAATGTGCCTCTGTTCATGTGATATTTATATTTTACGAATGTAATCTGAATTAAAAAAGTAATCAAATCAATTTGATTACTTTTAATCTGATTACTTTTAGTCTGACTAAATTCAATCTCATTAATTTAATCTGAACTAAATCAATCTGAACTAAATTAGTTTTTTTAGTCAACTAACGAGTTAGTTTAAACTAACGTTAATCTTCGTCTGCAATTGAATTAAATTTTTAAAATATTAGTCTGAACTAAATGGGAGTCAGATTACTTTAGTCAACTAATCAATCAATTACAAATTTAGTTGATTTTTTTAGTTGATGCCCAACACTGCTTCAAACCCAGAAGATATTTTCGCACATTTGAGGTAGTCTGATAAAATACCAGATCCCACATTTAATTCCTTCTACCTCATCAGTTGTGTCAAATAAATCTACACTTGTTCTACATTTTTGACCTTTTTTTTTATTTTCATTTCTCTTGTTTTTGCGTTTTCTTCTTCTAAAATCTGTTTTCCAGTATCACTTGGAATGATACTTTTATCCTTTTTAATGCTTTTTTCATTATTGAACCTTTTTTCTCTTCAGTTTTTGGATATCCTCTGAAACTCCAAGAACCCGAAAAAACATTCAATGCTACACAAGAGCTCTTTTCTCTATGAGTTTTATCTATAATTTACAGATCATTAAGATCTACTTTATCTGAAATGCCCCTTGGAATCAGTAGGTTAGTTAAATGTTTTTATCATGGATTACCAGAACGTATCCCTATTTTCGCCTTACATGGTTTGATTTACATTTTTGATGAGGCAAAAATACTGTTAAGTACATAAACAGCAAGTTGAAAACTCTTAAGTAATAAAATAAATTTGAAAAAGCATCCCTTTCAACACAGTGAGATTCAGGAGTGGGTGACGGTCAGGACAGGGGTGTTTCAGTGATTTCAGGATTGGGGCACTCTCTCTGCCCCAACTACGGCTGTCTCACTGTACCTCACTCCACCTTTTTCTTCTAATTCAACATTTTTAGTAGTTCGTTTAAAGCCTATCCTAAATTAAATGAATCCATTAAACAAAATTATGAAGCACAAAAATAGCAAATTACTGCAGACACGTGTCTTGATGTTACAAGTATCATTTTTTTCAATGCGAAGAAGTGCAAGTTTCTGGATGAAAAGTCATCAGAGGAAAGCACGGTGGAATAGGAGACAGTATAATACCAAAAAATGGAATTTAACAAAACACAAAATGACACCTGGAGCTGAAATTTATTACATAATTCTATCAGGAAAAAACCGTTAAGTATTAAATTTCCAAGAAATCCTATAAACAATACAAATTGTCTAAAAATGAAACCACTTCGAATAAATTAGCAATAAATGCAGGGAGAGAATGTAACAAATGGAGAAATGCAAAAAAAAAAAAAAAAAAGTTGGGAAACAATGCTCCATAAATAGAGCACAATGAAGCGCTGTCAACAAAACATACAGGCATCAGTCTACAAGCACACAAACTTACAACGTAGAATCAGTTTCGAATAATCTGACTAGAAATTGTGGTTGTGGTCTTACACTAAGGTTAGCAGGGCCGATCCTAACAGGTGTGCACCGCACAAGGGCGGCCAAAGCAAGGGGCGGTCGCAGGCCGCATCATATAGTTCTTTTAATCAAGCAAAATTCCTCAAGAATTTCACACAAAATAACGTAATAAGCCGAATAAATATGCTGAATCTCAAATGTTCAATCATCAAAGTAAGTGCCAATTTTCCAACAGCATAACGTATAGAGAAAAACGGAACGCACATTGTATTGTAGGGTTGCCATCCAAATTTTGCTTCAAAATAGTTGCTTTAGTAGCCTAAATTGTAAAAAAAAGTCGCCTAAATAGTCTCCTCAGCACAATGATTAAGTTGCTTTTTTCACCCATTTAGTTGCTTTTTCCAATATCTTTTAACTATTTACTAACTCAAAAAATATTTAGTGTAACAAAATCACACAACAGAAAATCTTAAAACATAGCTATTTATAGTAAATGCAAAAAAAAAAGAAGAAAAAATCAAAACTTAATTTCTCAGATCTAACATGTGTTTTTAACATCATTCAACATTTTTTACTGGAATTACTACTTCAAAAAAGCAACTCTCAGAATAGTAATGAAGTTCATATTTCCAATATTTTTTAAATACTTACAAATTAAAAAAATACATTGTGTCACACAATCAAAAGATGACTACCTATAGTAACTACAAGAAAATAAAAACTTATTTTCCCAAACATAATATTTTTTTTTTTCAAAATTAACTTGGTTCATTCAGCATTTTTTAATGGTACTACTAATAATAGAATTTAATGAAGATTAAACTTTAAATAAAGTAACACATCTCTTAGGGTCTGTGAGGCTTACTTTATTTTTAAAAGTCCTACTTGAGGCAATATAAAAACTTAAGTGACGCATTAAAGTTTATAGTGTAAAAAATTAAGAATTTTTATTAAAAAAAATATTTCTTCAAAATTCTTAATTTTTGAAAAAAAAAAGTATTATTTAAAATTCTTAGTAAAAGCATATAATAAATGATGTATTTTGTTTTCTTTTTCATTATTAATAAGTAAAAAATGTTAAAACATATTCATGAGTCTTCAAAGTATTTAAGTTGGGGAGACAGTATTGGCATTTTCCCATGCATTTTAAATTTAAAATTGTCAATACATTTAAATGTTGATCTTTTTTTTTTTCAATGCTGATCGTTTGATTTGTGTACTTCAAAGTCTAGTCTTATTAAAAATTAAGAACTGTGAACTAAAATGAGACAGTTTTTTCATACTACTATTTAAATGTAATAATTAAGCAATAGCTATATAGGGAAAGTAATGTAATAGGTAAAATAGCTTTTGAAATAAGCAAAGTAAAACAACTAACTAGTATAGGGGAGGGGGGCACATGTGAACATGGCACCATGACAACGTCAAGCAAAACATCTTAAAAAAAATTCTTAAATAATGGCAGGGCCAGTTCTACTTCTTAGCCTAACTTTTAGGGCAAGGACCCAGTTTATGTTCCTGTAGTGACAGGTTTTTTGTTTTAGCAGATGCTGATGTAATGTTATCAGACTTCTACATGTAAAAAACATATTTTAAATTACCTAATAAGCTAAAGTTAATTATTGCAAACCAATACATGAACATTCAAGTAAATTTATGACTGTTGTTAATTGTTAAATCAATTTTCGTTTCATTTTTTTTACATTTTATATTTTAGTGCTATTAGTGATCACTTGAAGCAGTTTCCAGCTAAAAGGAGTCAAATTTTCATTTTCATATGAATTTCACCTAGAGTTCAATTTTTAGTTATGTTCATTTCTATGTGAACTTTAAAAAACAAGAAAATTAAATTAGAGTAGCTTTGAAAATATTTTGGGAATAAAATTGAATATAAACAAGTTTGCTAGTTTGAAATTTCGTTTTTGTACGAAAATACGTAACTAATAACAACTTAAGAACAAAGTTTTAAAAAAATAAGAAATTATTGAAATAAAAATCAAAATAAATTGCTTTAAGATAGCATAAGTTAAAATATCTAAGACCATTTAAAAATATTAAAACACTGACTGGATGCTAAAAGATTAAAATTTCGAGCACATTTTCGGCGAAGCACGTGTTCGACGCTTGAGTGTTTGTTCTCTATATTTTCATTTCTATGTGAACTTCAAAAAACAGAAAAATTCAGTTTAAGTAGCTTTGAAAATATTTATTTTGGACATAAATTTAAAAGTAAGGAAGTTTGCTAGTTTTTAATTTTCGTATTTTTACAAAAATACGTAACTATTAACAACTTAAGAACAAAGTTTTAAAAAAATTAAGAAATTATTGAAATAAAAACCAAAATAAATTGCCCCTAAGATTGCATAATTTAAAATATCTAAGACTTTTTAAAATAGTTTCAATAGTTCAAACCGGATGCTAAAAGATTTCAATTTCGAACAAAGCATGCAATTTTCGGCGAAGCACGTGTTCGACGCTAGAATGTTAAACAAGAACGGCTTTGGTTTTTTTGCCGTACAAATTAGGATATCTTAAGTCAAAGCACTGGAGATCATTACTAATAATGCAATTTTATTACAGAAAACGAAAATTTAGATTTAGGGGGGGAAAAATCACAATGTGCAGCATGTTTTTAGTTTTGGTTTCGCAGAACTTACGATTTTTTTTTCGGGTATGATGGTGGGAGGCATATTAAAGTAATTTTATCCTTAAAAAAGAAAAAATATGATATTTTAACTTCAAAATGTGATTGATTTGAAAATTTTAAAATTTTGGAGAAAAATCCAGAAAAAGTCTTTAAAAACCAAGACAAAAAGCGGCGATCTATCCCTGTTATAATGTAAAGTAAATAATATTTTTTAACACTTACTTGAATGTATTTATTTCACATCGGCTGTTATCAAAATCCTAGAACTACAATCCTTGATCAGATCATCTTTCTACCCCCCCCCCTTTTTTTTTTTTTGCATTTGAATTCGACCTCAGTAAATCGACGCGTTCGCCGCGGCGAAACGCTATTGGCTGAAAACTGTATGATGCAATCTCCATAGTGTGTTGGAATGCAACTCTTTCTATGAATTTCATAAAATATGAAAAAATAGTCGCTTTTTATTGCAAAAGGTCGCCGTTTTTTTTAAAATAGTCGTTTTTGGCCTGTTTTTTGCCAAAAAAGTCGCCATAGTCGCCTAGGGTAAAAAATAGTCGCCAATGGCAACCCTATATTGCTCCATTATCCATTAATATCAACTTTTACACACATGCTTTATTTAGTTGCAAAATTTGACAGAACCGGTAATCAGGCATGGATAAAGGGGAGTGGCAATGGCGAAAATCTCCCCCCCCTCCCCGAAGCATGAAAGGGTCATGGGCGGATTTATGGGGGGTCAGAGGGGGGCAATGCCCCTCCAGTTTTGGAAGGACTTTATGTAGTAACAACACATCTTCCAAAAATTAAAAAAAAAAAAAAATCATTATTTTTTTGTTTTTGAATAGTTCAGAAGAGCATGGGTGGATTTATAGGAGGGGGGCAAAGGGGGCAATGCCCTCCAGTTTTGGTAGGAGTTTATATAGTAACAACTTATCTTCCAGAAGAACCTTCTGGATTCACATGTTCAAATGAAATTGGCTGATTTGAAATGTATGCTATTGCAAAAGAAGTACATAGCTAAAAGGTTTTTGTACAGCAAAATACCATCAAAAGTAACAGTTAACACCGTAGCACAACCTCTTGTAAGATCGCATTATTACCTGATGAAATATTTTTATAACTGTGTTTTCTTTATGTTTTTAAAGAAAAAAATTTGTATATATGAAACTAATAGTTAGAACTGTACTTCATGCGCTTGGAAAATTTTCGGCTTGTCTTTTTTTTTTTTTTTTTTTTGAGAAAGAAAAATAAGTACTATCGCAAACTGAATAAACTTCAGTTATCTGAACGTTCTGATTAATTGAATCTTTTTACTTAGAGGGAAAGTACCATTTTCCTTACTTTCTAAATACTGTTTAAAAATTAAGGTAAGTCATAATCATTTAAGTCTAAATTAGACAGTTATTGTCATTATTGAAAGCTGAGTAGTAATTCAGTCATCAAAAGTTTTGGAAAAATTTGCTGAAATTTGATAAAAACCTTACACAGATTGATAACATCGTAAAAATCCTTTAACTGTAAAAACTGACGAATTTTCGTTACAATTACAAAAAATCAAACAAAAATCTGCAGGTAAGAGTGAATTACATGCAGGGCTGGATTTGCCTTTAAGATAAGCAAGCTATAACTTAGGGCCCCTGCTTTGAAGTGGGCCCCTAACTCCCAAAAAATTGTGATTCGTTCCTTAAAAAAAATGGAAAGTGCTTGAAAAACTAATTTCATTTTCAAGTACTTGAAAACCTTGAATATTTGGAAACGTGTGGCTACAAACCTTAAATTTTAAAATTTCTAACAAATTGTAGGGGGAGGAATGCCAAAATGTGTCAAATTCAGCTCCTTGCTACATCCTGCATCAAAAATGTAAAAATCATGGTTCTTGCGTTTGTAACATATTACTTGAAATAAATTTTTGTGACTCACATGCTTCATATCTTGCTGTTTATTTAATCCTGAATGCAGAATTTTGGAAATCCTTTTGTATTGATTGCTTTTATCTTACTTTTACTGCACATTGTTAATCTGTTTAGCCCGGGAAAAAATGATACATTACCCCTATTCTTTTTCGTTTTCTGTACTACTTATAATTAAAAAAAAGTTGTGATGAGAAATTAAAAAAAAATTAATTTTTTCTTTTAAATTTAAAATAGCCTTATACAAAGAACATTACTGTACAACTGTATAATCTACTACTCAATTTCAGAGACTGGAAAGTGCAAATTATTGATAGGTTCTAAAATCCCTGAAAAGATTTGGCACAGTATAGCCTACCAGGGCCCTTGAGCCAAAAACCCAATCTAACCAACCAAACCTTGAAAATAATTAGACAAGTCTTTGAAACTCCTAAGCAAAGTGTGCTTCAATTTTATTTCTTATCAAGTGTATAAATTAAGAATTGTTCAAATGGGTAGTATGTTACTCTCTTGATACCTATTCTCTAAATCTCATTTCTTTTAAAGTATTAACTTGCATCACAAAGCACTTTTAAAGCATAAAACTTAAAAAAAAAATATTTGTCTATTATTTCCAATTAACTCTTATAAGACACCAAAATGCAGAATTTTATATCCATTTTATATAATTTCCTCCGGGGGAGTAACCCACGGGCCCCCGAAAATTGGAGATATTCTATATCCCACTCAAAAGGGAGCCCTGCATCACTTTCTTAATACCAGCTCTTTTGAGGTCAATTCAAAAAGGACAGCATGATTACACACAGTAATGAAAATGACGCATAAAAAAGTAAAGAATGGCCTAATGCATCACAGAAAACAGACAGAAACGTGGGAGAGGGGGGGGGGCAATTAAAAATGTTGCTCCAAAAAAAGTCCTGCCCCCCCCCCCAGGAACTCAGTCCTAAATCCGCCTATGGAAAGGGTGCCTTCTAAAGGCCGCTAATGCTTCACCCAGCCTCCCAAGTTTTTATTGACCCTAAACAATGAAGACATATTTTGTGTAAAAAAAAAAAAAACTATGCTGATAGCATACTCTCGCAAGTATTTGAAACAACAAATTCTGTGTTCAGCAGTCGTTGATGCGTGGAGACTGGAGAGACAATTGAAAATTGCAACTCTCCCGAGAGTCAAACATATATGATCAACGAACTAAAATTTTTTAATTTTGCCCCTTTACAGCATTTTTTTCTAATTAAAATTGCGAATGAACTGCCCAGTTTCAGATCAGGTAGGAGGACAGGGCTCTTGCCCCGGATTACAAATTTTAAGTGTGGCTCCAAAACGAAGAACAAAAGGATGCCTCGACGAGACTGAAGAAGGCTTCAATCTGCGTTTTTAGGACTTTAATTTCGGAAAATTTCGCTGGTTGAACCACCGATTTTAAGGATGCAATTAAGTCTCTTATTCACCCTTTCTACCTTAATGTAATCAAACATAGCCTAAAAATGATGGCTCCAAAATGTCTTTTCTGGACACAGCTCTCTTTATCGTCATCAAAAATTGCTCAATGGCATTTTTCGAATTTCTTTTTCGAAATTTTTGCGGTAGAGAGCCCTGAAATCCATTCCCTAACATTACTACCAAAGATAGTCTGAATTAGCGTCTCTAGAGAGACCCCCAATCCTACCCCCTCTCACTTAACCTATTCAAAAACAAAATAAAATTGCATTTTTCAATCATCAGTTTCGAAGAACTTTGGGGGAAATACCCCAGATCCCCCTTTTCTCCAAAGAAATCACTATAGCTCAAAATTTCGTTTTTAGACGGTTTCGTGGAGTCACCAAAACCTTCCTGCCTAAACCAAACTGAAACTGACATCAGTTTCAAAAAACAATCCGCGCTTTGTCCAATCGTTATCAAACAATGCCTAAAATATGATTTTGGGACTTCCATTTCTAAAAAATTCCAGATGACTTACGTAAATTTTCACGGCGCTAGGGCATCCGGCATCCCCCATCAATCGCCGAGGTGAGGTGGAGAAAAGTCTTTAGTTGTATTTTTCAGATATTAATATCGATAAATATTCAGAAAAATCCGCTGAAGCTTCCCGGTTTCCTTAACGTCACTAAAGATAGCACAAAATTGCGCTCTTAGAGCCCCAAAATCCTTCCTTCACAAAAATAGCCAAAAATTAATTTTAATTCCAAAAAATATTTCATTTCGGAATACTTTCCAGTTTCCCCTATCGTGTCCAAATCTAGCCAAAAATGTGTTTTTGAAACAATAGTGCCGATAAATTACTGGAGGAAAGATGCCAGACCCCCTAACGTCACCAAAGACAGTCTAAATTTGAGTTTTAAACTTCAATTTCGAAAATTTTCGATAGGAGACGACCGCATCTTCCTCCCTCCAGCAATTTCAACAAAGATAACCTGAAATTGCGTGTTTAAAACTTCTGTTTCAGAAAATTTTCGGGAAGAGCGCCGATCCTTCCTAAACTAAGGTCACAAAAAATAGCTGCAATTTGACATCAATTTTGAAAGAATTTCGGGAAAGACCTCCAACATTACTTTCTCCTCAAGTCTCCAAAAATTTCCTAAAATTGGAATTTTTGACGTCAATATTCAAAATTTCTCCATGGACCTTGAATGTTCTCGACTCTTTTGTCCTTGCAACCAAACACATCCAAAGATTAATTACAGCTATTTTGAATACGCCAATTTCGTATATTTTTTGGGGGCGATCCCCTCCCCCTTCCTCTGATGTCACCAAAGACAGACTATAAACTGCGTTTTTAACAACTAGTAAATTTCGGAACCTATTACTTTCTTCAAAGATATAAATTGTACCTAAGGAGTTTCTAACTTTTTACATAAATTCATCCTTTTTTTTTTTAATTAGAACTTCATATAGAAATTTGAAGAAAGATTTATATGGGTGTTAATTATTAGTCAAAACATGCAAATTGCTCTTCAGGGCGGCACATTAGGTCTTTGCACACGGGCGGCCGACACCCTAGGATCGGCCTTGAAGGTTAGTGAAGGAAGGCATTCATTGTTTAGTTAATAATTAATAATTTGGCTAGGTCCTTGGTAATGCATTTGTACTCTTTCCATATTTCAAACATTGAAGAACATCTGCTAACTGCTTTCTATACTTTTAGGTTTTCTGTGTCAATCCCCCTAAGACGTGTATCATCTCTTTCACTTATGTGAGAGTGCTTTCAATTAACATTCAACTACCCCTGCTACTTTTGTAGTCCACTTTAAAAATCCAAACGCCATCCCCTTCTGCGGCAATACAAGAAAAACTTTTCATGCCTCTTTCAATTCCTATCTAAAGCTGTGGAAATGTCTGACAGGTTAGATTGTGCAATTGGTGGTTCAGTGGATAATGTTCGATAGTCGATAACAGCACAATTGAAATTTTATTAACGGACACAAACATGACACAAACATAAACATATCATTCGAGTGTAGGGATGCACAAACTCTTATTTCCAACTTCGTCGTTCGAGGCCAACTGTTCGAATGCCAATAAAAACTTACTCCAGCGCCCTCTTCAGGCAAACTTACAGAGATTTTCCACAAAAGCCGAGTATTTCAAATTAAACTACAGTGCTTCTTTGTGTTTCTTCTATTTCTCATGTCAAAGACTAACACCTACCTTTCAGAATTTATGCGAGTAGCAGCCTAGCATTAGTTCTTGAACTGGCATGCATGGGCTATAACAACATAAGTGTCTTTCTTATCTCTTGTCAGTAAACTTTTCCAGTTGTTTTGAATATTTTGCTTAAAATATTTTAGTTTTAAATAAAATCAAATGGTCTAAACGGCTCAAAGAGCCATGCTACCCAGAATTTCACAATAAACTGTTGTGAAAAGTCAGATTTATTTAACATTAGGGAAATATGCCATGAGCTCAGGAGTTTGAAAAGGTAACATGACATTGGATTGGCATAAAATTTGGTTGTTGGGAGAACGAGGTCCGACTGTATTTCTCCACTGTTGTTTATGTAGAAGAAAGCAAGTCACCAAGTGAAAAAATTCTCTTAAATCGATGACATTATCTAAGTTGAAGGTTTAAATTTTAAATATTTGTTTTGAGTACAAAAAATATAGCACAAAAAAAATGCGCACATAGAAATGCAGTAAATAAAGGATTAAAACTCTAAAAATTTCATATTTATCTGAAGTCGATCTTTTAGTTTTATATTTTTCTCACTAAAATATTGGATTCTATTCAAACGACCATTCATAGTAACACTGTTGTGTTATTAAATAAACGGTGTACTTCTTTAAAAAGTAATAAATGCAAATTCAAAACCTTTTACAATAAAAGGTGAAAAAATTCTAAAATCTACTTTCAGTGATTTATGAAAAAAAAGGGCAAGATTTTATATTATGCTTAATTTTATGTTAAGACAAAATGTAATTTATGTTGAATGCTAATTATTAATAATTTAGATTTTTTTAAAGTTTTTTTTTTATTTTTAGGTTAATAGTATAGCTACAATATCATAATACTTACAATAATAGTGTCTGTAATTTTAATTCTAGTTAAAATTCATTGATTGCTGTTGAGTATTTATAATCAGATTAACTTTCTACAAAACACATGTCCATTAAACTCTTGCTCAAAATAAATTGTATTATGAAAGGATTACAGAAATAGGTAGCCGAAACCAATTCTTTTATGGTCACGAGACAAATTATAGAACAATGTGTCGCTAAACTGATTTTAAAATGATCGATTAAAATCTGTTTCATCAACGACAAGAAATTAAAATTGGCAATATTTCCTGATATATATACTTTTGAAGTTTTAATTATTCCCCCCCCCCTGATTATTAATTCAAATCACAATGTTTTTACCTGTAATATGAAAAAGTAGCAAGGATTACACGAGAATAAAAACGCGTTTCTTATACAATATACATCTATTATATTTAGAAAGCATACAGATCATACAAAGACAAAATCTTACACGTATAAACATGCATGACAGTAAAATATCTTTGATCAAAAGTATACATTTATAAGATTGCTTTTGTTAAATATTAAATTATTTGGCAAAGTTTTTGCAGCGAATGCAAGTTTTAAGATTTTAAAAACACTAACATTTTATCAAAAACATTTAAACATTAACGAAAAAGCCTTTAATATGTCTTGTACACATATAAGATAAACTTACAATATATGCCATTGATTTAGCTATTATAACAGCAATATGATTAGAATAGAAATAGACTAGATAGTTAAAGAAATCATCTTTGCAAACTAAGTACAGATACATTTTCTCAGAGTTTAAATAAGTAAAAGATCTATGTACAATAACTAAATGTATTAAAAAAAACTAACTTACAAGTTTTTCAAACTATATCACAAAAACTCACAACATTATACTACTTCGTTTTCTTTGATTGGGAGCAAGTAAATAAAACAAAATATACTCATAGAGTATATGCATGAATAAACAATTGCAAGAAAATAAAATAAAATTCCAATTTAAAATCTAAATTATAGTTAATATCATTGTAATAAGTTAATTTAATATGATTTGAAAGCAAATAACAAAAAGGTTTTAAATTTTAAAGACATACATGAGTAAGAAATGAATTTTAAGTACATTCTGTCGTATTAAAAAAAAGAGCTTTTCAGATTTTCAGATATTATTACACATAAATAAATAAATGAATTGAAATAAGAATATAAAAAAATATACATATACTTTTTTTATATGGGTGTGCACGCATAACAGAGAGAGAACTTGTAATATAAGGGTTATTGTTCAACAGAAAAAGAAAAAAAAACATATTCAGAAAACAGTTTGAAGCAAAAGATATAACAAAACATTTTAACTTTCTTCAAAACACTTATCCTAACAACACCATTTAAAACAATTATATATATGAAATCTATAACAATGCTACATGGACAGTATTTAGTAAAGTTATTAGCTAGCAAAAGGCACTTGTCACTTGCACAGGAAATATGCTCGAAAATGGCTGGCAAATTATCACAAAAATATATGTTCTAAGTACGAGTAACATTTCACATTTAACTAAATTGCGAGAAGAAAAATAAAATTTTAGGTTTTGATTCAAGGAAAACTTTTAAAACATCAATTTTTTAGCAAGACAAACTCTGTGAGATCACGACACACAAATAAGGAAACAGTTATCAGGCCAAAAATTGGAAGTTTGAAAATTTTTTGCTGAAGAAAAATGCATTTTAAATTAAATAAACAGCTTGCAAAATAACTTTATAATAGAAAACAGTTTGACTTACCAGTCTAACACAATGACAACTTTTTTGAATATCTGTTACATATGATACTAATTTTTTATGCATATAATCCAGTCCCCAAAATGTAAAATGAACATAATTCAAAAATAAAATAAAATAAGCAGGTGTTATTTTGGTTCAGATTTTAATATTATCAACCAAAAGTTCAGTTAACTCTTCATAAAGCCATTTTTATTTTTTTGCTCTTTAGCATTGGTTTCCTAGGAGGGAATCACCGACCTTCGGCGTTGCTTCTCGCCGAGTGGAAAAGTTGATTCTTCTGCGCATGTGCGCCCGAGCAAAATCGGCGCTGTGAGTGGCACGCCGGAATCACTTGACTTTGCTTTCAGCGTCATGCTGAATAGCGACGTCAAAGCTCGGTGATTTCGCTTCTAGGAAACCAGGGCTTTAGTTATATACACATATTTTTTGGATTAAGATTATTTGAAAGAAATTAATTTAGGCCTTTAAGCGATTGAAAATATTTAGTTTGATTTCAAAGGCATATTATTTCTTTGGGGAGGGGGGTATTCTTCATGAATTTAAACATTGGTGTATTAGATTTTTTCTCAGTCTTTAAAAGGTCTTAACTAATTAGAGATAGTCCAATAATTTATTAAAACAGGCCTTTTTCTGAATTTGGTGGGAATATTTTTCACTCCCTTATGAGAAGTTAAATTGTAGGGTACATTAATTTTTATTCATCCTTAATGCATAGACATTTTTATAATACAACAAAACGAAAGACTACATGAAATACATGTCGCTTTAAGATCCAGTAAGTACTGACTAAATTCCTGAATAAATCATGAAGAGGAAATTGCAGCTAATAATTTAGTTCAAATGCATCATAAATAAATAAAATCTACACTCAGATTCTCGTCTTCTCTTGAACAATTTTGATAACATTCTCTATAACATCAGTAGTTTTTGCTGTGCCACCAAGATCAGGAGTGTGAACCTAAAATCCAGACAAATACAATTAAAAATTAATAAGTAGTTTGTACCATGCCAAAAATAAATAAGGAAGAACTAGGAGACTACAAAAAGAGTAAATTTAAAATTGGAGCTAATTAAATTCTAAGGACTCTGCAAACTGCACTAATTTTAACTTAGTAAATTTTATGGAAAATATTGCATATGAAGCAGTGAGAAGAAAAGCGATGTAAGTGCCAAAATTAAAAATTTGGAGAAAATCAGTACAAATGGTAGGAAAACCTCTCCTTTGTTTTAGGGCAAGAGACGGTATTAGTAGTCTTGGTAGTTGCTGCTATACAGCATGATTTAGAAAAATATTTCAATGAAAGCTTACCTTAGGATCTGAACTTTAAACTTGTTTTACTTGCAACTTTAAGAAGTCCACTTACATCCCTTTGCTTCTCAATGCCTCTCCTTATATGCATTATAATACCTTCATTACAGGGTGATTAAGAAAAATTTATTGAAGAATTAGTACTAATTTTTAATACCTACCTTTTGAACATTTATTGTTTCATTAATAGCTTCACTAAGAATACTTGAGTGCTTCTTAAGTCTGTAAAATACATAGTTTATTTAAAAATGTGATTTAACTTATTAATAAATACAAAAAGATAAAACTTTTTGAAAAAATTAGGTACACAAATCAGTATTTCTAAAGAGATTTCTGCAAAAAAAAAAAAAAAAAAAAAACGCAAAGCAGTTCAATTTTTGTTAGGTTATTTATTTTTCTTTAAATTCCTCCTCCCTCTTTTTAACCCCCGACACACAAAGGAAGGGGGTTATAAGTTTGACATGTCTGTGTATCTGTCTGTGGCATTCTAGCGCCTAAATGGATGGACCGATTTTAAAAAAAAACAAAAATTGTGCGAAAGGAGAGTTGATTGAGAGTATTCTTAGCTAGATTGCGTCTTTGGATGCCATTAACTAACGAAGCTATTAGTTAAAAACCACTAAAAGGTTTTCTCATTTTTGCAGTGAAAACATATTTTAAATTTTTTAAATTTTATCCCAAAATAAAGAGAATTTCTTCCCACGTCTGATAGAATGAGTTTGGAACTTACATGTTACCTAGAATTCTAATTATAACTTTTTTAAAGCAGGTTTTAATAAAGGCTAAGCCTTTGTTCCCGCAATTGATAACCGATTTCATTGTTGGCCGACAAGGAAATTAAACGCAATAATTTAAAAATTTTATCTGTCACCAGTTTCTATTTGTTAGCAAATAAAATACCTGAAATTGATTTTTAATACTACAAGGCTTTTAAAAGGATTTTTTAATTTTCCCTCTTAATTCTACAGTTGTGATTCAGACGAGGTGTTTTTAATTTTTAATTTTAGTTACTTGTTTAACTTTGTAGTTTTAATCTTGGTTTTGAAAGCACAATGAATTGAAATTTCTTGCTCTGCACAAAATGAGATTTTTGGTTTCATAGCTCACGTAATCTAAACATGAAGAAATGTAATTAACAATTTACAACTGATAATTATATGAACCAGTTTAAATGTATGGTGAATATGCAGTTTTATGGATTAAAACTTTCGATTTTTAACCAATTTGATTCATAATTAAGCATAAGAAAATAAAACATTTGAACCAACTGCATAAATTACTCTACATTAAAATCCTGCATGCAGTAAACCCCTTCCCATTGACTCTTAAAAACCAAAATTTGATAACCCTCCCCCCCCCCCCAACTCGCTCTCCATTGTGTATATATATATATATATATATAAGTGATCACATTCAAACTGTTTTCTTCTCAAAATACCCAACTTTTCTTGCAGTCAAAACATTTTCATTTATGTCATTTATAATCAGTTCAGTTAGTAGATGAAATCAGACATTGTTTTTAAGTGCTTAAAAGCAAGATTTGTTTCTAATGCAATTCACAAATACAGAATAGGCACACTTATCACAATTCCTCTATAAAAAAAAGTTATAGCCCCCTTAACATCATACGGAAGACGATGATGGAATAGAAGGCAGTGGTTTCCATAACACCAATCAGTTCACACTAAAAAAAGTTACTTTTAAAATAAATCTAAATAAAATGTTTTAACAAAATAATTCCTCATAACTCAAATTGATTGTTTTTTTTTTTTTTTTTTGGATACATTACTGTAAAAAAAGAAATACAAAGCTAATTCAAGTTTTTCATGTAACCACTACTCAGTGTCTTATCAAATGGTAAATCCAAGATAACAGTTATTAAATAACCCCTCCCCCCTTCCTGTTTCTCAAAAATCCTACAAATAAAAAACTTTGTATTACAAATGATAAACAAAGAGCTCCACAAAAGCACAATGCAATGGGATCCAAAATGTGTAAATATACCAACTAGGAAGACTAAAACCTAGATTTCTTGAGAGTTGATAAAAATATCTCAACAATTTAAGTAAAAAAAGGAGAAGCCCTGAGAAGTACTCAGAAAAAGAATGAATAGTGAGATTAAGGAATACTTTTAGGCTGCGCGCATGAGAGTGTCTCTGACGATAATCACGACTGCGTAACTGAAAAGTCTACTTATCAGCCAAGATTTTTCAACAATGGTATTTCTCACAAATTAAGTAAAAGCTGTACTTTAACCCCATTAGGATGGCAATAAGGATGTCAAATACAGAACCAACCTTATTGCTTGGCTATAATCTTATTTTCATCCTGACAGCTGCTTTCTGCTTTGTCAGCAATGAAAGGCATTATATCATCATTGGTTTGAGGTTAAAACTTTAGTATTGAAGGAGGTGGAAGCAAGTATACATTTTTATTTTTTACATATTAGTCAATATAAAGAACTGCCATAGTCCATCAAAAATAGAACATTAGTTTGAATTTTGAAATCTTGAATTCAAAGTATGTTTGTCGCAATAACAAATTGCGATAGGACCCTACTTGTCGGGTTTCTCATTTCTACTAATGGTTTTTAATGTAACCATAATTTGAGCTCAAGGCGCAAAATTCAAATGAATGCCAGGAATTGGATGCTATATAACGTTTTCGCCTAAAAAGGATTATGTAAAGAGTTAAAAACCAACACCCAATAGAAGGGACATGTTCGTGAAGACCCGTGGACCAGAGGACATGGACACCACTACTGAGGAGGAGGGACATGCTAGCAGAGGAACATGCATTATAAGCATCTTTATCTTCTTTACTAATAATAAAGCTGAAAGTCTCTTTGTATGGATATCTGTCTGCCAGGATCTCTGTGACATGCATAGAGCCGCATAGACCGTTTGGACGATTTTCATGAAAATTGGCACAAAATTAGTTTGTAGCATGGGGGTGTGCACCTTGAAGTGATTTTTCGAAAATTCGATGTTGTTCTTTTTCTATTCCAATTTTAAGAACATTTTACCGAGCAAATTAGCTTAACGTGAACAAGTAATTTACCAAATTATTATAACGTAGAACTGTAAAATGGGCGAGCAAATTGGCGAGAAATTCACCATCCATAATTTGTAAATATATAGGCGAACCAAATGACCTTTTAATTTTCTACTACAGGCAAAGCCGTGCTAGTACCACTAGTAGAAAATAGAATCAAAGGGCATTAACTACTGTCAAGTGAAAAAAAATAAGCTAACGTGATTGCTCAAAAAAAAAAAAAAAAAAACCTTACTATTGACATACTTAAGGGGGGGGGGGGAATCAATTTAATAAAAAATAAATAAAACCCCAAAGAACAGTTTTATCACAACTGTAAAAGCAAATTCATAACATGTTTGACACACTTCATGAAAGT
Source organism: Uloborus diversus (assembly GCF_026930045.1). Taxonomy (NCBI): domain Eukaryota; kingdom Metazoa; phylum Arthropoda; class Arachnida; order Araneae; family Uloboridae; genus Uloborus; species Uloborus diversus. The sequence continues at coordinate 80,563,694 of NC_072734.1, read as the reverse complement.
TTTAAACATCTATAAGCATACCCTAAATATTCTAAGAGATCAACACTTGCATTCAGCATTGCAACAGGATTGGCAATATTTTTCCCAGCTATACTTTTACCAGTATTTCTAGAACCCTACAGACAGAAAGGATAATATTAAAAAATAAAAATGAATAAAACATCATACATTATTTTAAACTTGAAATCAACAGAATCAAAACATACCAAGCCAACAGTATATTTAAAACTCACCATTAAGAAGTTTTTGAATTATTATCATGGGACATACATACTAAAGGGACTTAGTATTGTGTATTAGTTTAATTTATCAATCATGAACAGTTGAACTAAAACAGTAGTGAAGAAACTGTAGGGAAAATGTTACACAATCAAAGTGATAAGATGAAATATTTAAAAATCCTTGATATTTGATTGTCATTGAGGATTCAGAAAAAAAAAAAAAAAAATTCAGCACAGTTGTTCTCAAAACGTAAAGTTGACATTACATTTCATTACATGTCAAAGAAAATTATTAACTTAAAAAAATTTCAACAATCCATTTAGTTATCATTACTAAGTTATATATTCTGAGTGAACATAATTTGCTCACAGGGTTCGCGTTTACGCGCTATAGCGGGTTTTTTACGCAAATTCGCGGGAAAGGGACGCAACTTCCGCGAAAATTCGGGTCCTAGGGACCCAGAACACCCAAAAGATAAAAACCAGAAAAAAAATTGTGGAAAATGCTGAAGATCTATCTAGTGAATGCTTTTAAGCTTCAATGACCAGGAGAATCAACAGAAAAGGATTAAAATGACCCTATCTCTGTATCAGCTATTCAAACACACCCCTACTGTTGACCAGTCAATGCAATTTTAGTGATAAGACTGGAGCTTACAGTGACCTCCTGGGCAGAGCTCAAGGAGCAAAATATTGGAAGTTCATAAATAGCCCATTGTACTGTATTCTAAGAATAAGTTCTCCCTCAACTTTTATCTTGGGGAAATTCCTGAAAACAACAATAAAGATCAAAAGTAAGAGTGGTTTCAATGCAATCTTCAGGATTGATACAGGACAACTGAGTAGTAAAAGCTTATCTATTTTGCATTCACCTAACCAGAATTACTTTTGAAAATTATTATCTTGCATCCTCAATAAAAGGATGGGTGAAAAAAAAAAATGGCGAACATTTTCCCGATCGCGCAAAACACAAAGTTCTGAACTTAACATTTTTCTTGTTAAATTACTTATGAATATGAATTTCATACAAAAGCACTTTAACCTTGTTCATTTTCTAGTAATTCACCTATTTCTGAGGGGCTATTTTTATTTGGACTTGCAAAAGTCACGTATTAATCGATCGCGCCATTTTGAAAATGGCGAAATTTTAAAAGTAGCACCACATCCAATACAGATATTTTAAAAGAGTCACAATGAAGTCAAATTTTCTAATTTAAGATTGCAAATGAGCAATTTTCATATTCATGTGAGAAAATGTTTCGTTTTTGCGATCGCGATTTTTGCATTGTGTTAATTCGCTTGCGATTTTTTTCTATTTCTATGAAATTGCCATTGATAATTAATGGAGGGGGGGGGGGCTAGTTGCTTTTTTTCACCTAGAAAAATGTTCATGAAAGCAAAGGTTAAGGGAGTGCTTTCTGCTTGATCAATAAAAGGCATTTATTTTTTATTTCACGGTAAAATCCAACTTGAAAGTAAATTTTGAGTTTACCTCTTTGTAACTGACTAAATAGTTTCTCAAATAACTAAATCTTGCAAGTGTATTATTTGAACATATGATAATCACAGAAAAAAAGGGCAAAATTAACCAATTTAGTTTATTTCATACCTTTTTCAAATAACTATGTGGATAGTTTCTTTTCCCTAAGTATAAATAGTTGTATATTATTCAATTATGTGCTAAGATTTTCTGTTTAAAATTTAAGGGACTCATTTTTTCCGCCAAAGGACCCAAATCTATTTCATTAATGGGTCCTTGGGACCCAAGTTACGGATAGTTGAGCGCGAACACTGCTCAGAAAGAAAAAGATTTACTGCAGACAGTTTTTTGCAAGTTAGACACGAAACAATGAGTAAATTGATAATAATGAAGGAAAAATTTAAAAAAAAAAAAAATCTTACTATTATTTTACACTTCATTCTATCAAAATTAATTTATTTAACATAGTTTTTTTCATTGGTTTGTGGGTATCAGTAATTTTCTTTTCTTTTTCTTTTTATAGGGCATTATTATATTTGAACTAAAAAAAAATGGATCTACATGTCTATGCTTGTTTGGAAATTTACAACCAATTCTGGATCTTGCCCAAATAAAAACAAACAAATAAAACCCGACCAATTAAATCTTGAAGAATTGAATGTAAAAATGTTTGAAAATCGAGATTTTTAAACAATCATTATTTTTTTATTTTTTGCTTCATGAAAGCTTTCTTAGTGAACCAGTGATATATTTGAATTTACAGGACTTTAAAGAAAAATAAAAACTCTAAGTACTTTTTATTAAGCTCCACAAAGCTTAGACTTTAACAATATCTTAGCACCGCCTGAAGAAATATGCATTCAAATAAATTCTTAACAGAAAAAAATAACTCCAAAATCTGTTATGGAAAGTCTGCAAGTTAAAAAATATAAATAATTAAATAAATAAAAAATATCTTTCATCACATTTTTTGTATTGAAAAGTGTCACAGACGTAATCTTTTGCAAAGACTTACAAGGAATGAACTTTCCAAAAAATGTTATTATACTATAATAATATTATTTGTGGTGCAAGAAAAATATTGACAAAAAAATGTTTTGCAACCCTTTAAATACAAAACAGTGTAAAATACAATACCTTTAACATAAGAACATTTAACATGAAAAATGGGTTAACACGAAGTGATGTAGCTGAGCAGACAGTATATTGTGCAATTTAATACATATATTTTAACACAAAATTCTACGGAAAAAATAATTTTAGTCCCCTCAGTTTTGTGTTAAATGTTTTTCACAGCAAATTGTTCAAACTATTTATGAAATTAAATTGTTATGGTAATTGGGAAGAAGGTAAAGTACAATATGTTTTAAGAAAAGGTGGAAAAGGTGGTACAAAAACAGAGAATGGTTGTAAAAAACTGGCACAAGTACATCAGCACAGATTAATTGTGTAAATAAAAATGCTGAATATTTACATGGATCTGTCCAGGATTTTTCACAGGGTACTATTTTGTGAATTTTAAAAATATTTGTGTGAAAAACCAAATTTTTTCGCAAAATTTGGAAATGTAAACCAAAAGCAAGGTATATGTATTAGACTTCCCATTTGCATTCTGCTTTATCAATAGATAAGTTTGTGAAAGGTCCAGTTTTGTCCATTGGGATTTTGTGAACGATCCATCTTGATAAACTCTCGTCATGAGTAAGATACGTGAAATTCTTCCCCATTATTATTATTATTATTGTCTGCGCCAATATGCAAATGCGCTGTCCGCAGAGGGCAGCACAGGTGCCTGTAGACATAAAACGGCTAAGCTCCATGAGAAGTAAAAATTCCTACCTGATGTATCTTAACCACATTTGGACACTCATCCATTACACTGCATGTTGCAGTACTTTCATAAAACCAAGAACGGTTTCAATTTTATTTATAATGTTATATTATTTTAATTTACTGTACATACGCTAAGTTAAATATAATACTTTTAAGTAAATCCTAGTTTTCTTGACTACAATCATTACAAGAGCAAACATTTGGAGGCACCGGCGAGATCATATGGATTCTACTCGAGGATTCAACATTTAAAGAATTCAAAGATAAGTATATCTTTTCAATCAAATATTTGTCCTTCGACATTAATGAAGTTGGTTATTCTAGTCAGAGCCGCTTTGGCTCGACCACGAAGCATTTTAACGGCTTTTTCATCAGTGCCGTGTTGAATTTGTGAAGTTTTATCTTCAGCACTATTGCCGGTCATTTTGAATGACGAATGGTAACCAAAGTCAAACTATTTGATTGAAAAGATATACTTATCTTTGAATTCTTTAAATGTTGAATCCTCGAGTAGAATCCATATGATCTCGCCTGGTGCCTCCAAATGTTTGCTCTTGTAATGATTGTAGTCAAGAAAACTAGGATTTACTTAAAAGTATTATATTTAATTTACTGTACATACGCTAAGTTAAATATAATACTTTTAAGTAAATCCTAGTTTTCTTGACTACAATCATTACAAGAGCAAACATTTGGAGGCACCAGGCGAGATCATATGGATTCTACTCGAGGATTCAACATTTAAAGAATTCAAAGATAAGTATATCTTTTCAATCAAATAGTTTGACTTTGGTTACCATTCGTCATTCAAAATGACCGGCAATAGTGCTGAAGATAAAACTTCACAAATTCAACACGGCACTGATGAAAAAGCCGTTAAAATGCTTCGTGGTCGAGCCAAAGCGGCTCTGACTAGAATAACCAACTTCATTAATGTCGAAGGACAAATATTTGATAAATTTGATTTAAGAAGCAAACTAGAAAGATTAGAAACTATATTTATTGAATTTAACAAAGCTGATTCTGAATTGCCGAAAGAACTTTCGGAAATAGAACAGTTCGAAGAAACATATTATGCAACCAAAGTCAAGCTACTAAAAGCTCTTGAAAATTTATCTGTGAATTTAAATCCAGTGCAAATTGAAAATAATGATAGTATGCCTATAGGTAATTCAATAAGTAATAATTTTAAGCTACCCAAGTTAAACATTGAATCTTTTACTGGTCAATATCAAGACTGGCCTTCATTCAAAGATTTGTATCTTTCATTAGTGCATAAAAATAATAGGCTTTCAAACATTCAAAAATTTCAATATCTTAAAGGGCTTTTGTGTTTTGAACCAGCAAGTATAATCAAGCATATTCCTATATCGGAAACTGGTTATACTGAAGCTTGGGATAAACTGTTAGCTCGCTATGATAATAAGAAACAAATAATTTCTTCTTTAATTAAAACCTTCATGGATCAACCAGATATTGTTAACGCTAACTGTGCTAATTTGCGCAATCTCACTGATACTTCTAACGAAGTTATCAGAGGTCTAAAATCTATAGATTCTAAAGCAGATTCTAGAGATATTTGGCTAATTTATATTTTATTACAAAAATTGGATAGCAAGACACGGGAAGAATGGGCGAAACATACAACTAAGGAAGAATTTCCTACATTTGAAATGTTTCTGGAGTTTCTAAATAATAAATGTGTATCTTTAGAATTATGCAATTCAACCGAATGCAATGAAATTAGAAATTCATCCAGAAGTAATAAAAATAGTGCATCTAATAGATGTATAAAATGTAAGGACACTTCTCATTATTTGTCAAAATGTCCGAAATTTAAAGAAATGAATGTAAAAGAACGCAAGCAATTCGTGAATAAATTCAAATTGTGCTTTAATTGTTTATCTAACAAGCATTCGGATATTCAATCATGCAATTCTTCTTATTCATGTCATTTTTGCAAACGCAAACATCATTCACTTCTGCATGAAAGTTATGAGCAAAAAAATGTTTTCTCGAATGCATTTCATTCGAAAGGTTCAAGTCAAAACTTTCCGCAAATAAACTCTAGTGTACAACAAACTGATATCCCAGCACGAAACGAAAAAAGCGTATCTGTGAATGCCGTTAGAGCTGCATTTGCGTTAAATTCTTTGGGATTAAAAAGAAAAAATGCACGTTTCCCTATCACTGGTCTTGCAGGTTCTAAAATTGGTTTAACTAAAGGCTGTGTTGAAGTCAATTTAAGTTCCAGATTCAACCCTGATATTACACTGCCCGTAAATGCGTTAATTCTAGATAAATTGACGGCCCCACTTCCAACTGAAGCAATTCAAAAGGAACATTTCGCACATTTAAGTAACATTAATTTAGCCGATGAAAACTTTTACCTTCCAAGTAAAGTGGATATGATTCTTGGTGCTGATTACCTATTCTCTATTTTCCTTCCGGGTCAGATAAATTGTTCGGAAAGTAATTTAATCGCTCAAAACTCAATTTTTGGTTTTTTAGTTTCGGGAAGACTGCCAGAAAATCAGTCTAATTCAAATTCATCAACTAGCTTACACATTTACGAATTAAATGTTGATAGTGAGCTTAGAAAATTTTGGGAAATGGAAGAGGTATCAGTAGCGAAAAGTAAAATTCTTTCACCGGAAGAAGAATTCGTAGAAACACACTTTAAAGAAAATTATTCAACAAATTTCGATGGACGTTTTGTTGTGAAGTTACCGTTTTTGAAGTCGAAAGCCGAGTTAGGTGATTCAAAACCCGCGGCTATTTCACGACTTTTTGCCATGGAACGAAAATTCAAATTCAATCCGGAATTCGAAAAACATTATAAAGAATTTATGCTCAACTACGAAGATTCAGGTCACATGTCGCCTTTAACAAAGAATTCAGATATTCTTCTAAAAAATGAACAGTGTTTTTTGCCTCATCACGCTGTTTTCAAGCCATCTAGTACCACTACAAAATTACGCGTAGTTTTTGACGCATCTTGTAACACTTCAAACGGAACTTCGCTAAATTCAATCTTAGGAGTGGGTCCCAAATTACAACGAGATATTTTTGAAATATTGCTAAACTTCAGATTTCCAAAAATAGTTTTCACTGCGGACATTGAGAAAATGTACCGTCAAATTTTAGTATCGGACGAAGATCAACCTTATCAACAAATTGTTTGGCGATACAATGCCGAAGATAAAATACAAACGTACAGGTTAAAAACTGTAACGTACGGTTTAGCTTCCGCCTCATTCCTAGCTACCAGATGTATCAAACAAATTGCTCTTGATACACCTAATCCTAAAATATCACGCATTTTACAAGAAGACGTATATATGGATGATCTTTTGTCAGGTTCGAGTAATTTTTCAGACGCAATTTCAATTTGCAAAAATATTGCGTCAATTTTACAATCCTACGGATTTAACTTGAGAAAATGGAATTCAAATTCTTCCAAATTCCTTGAAGAATTTCCCGAGCAATGTTCCTCGGAAACAAGCTTTGAAATCAATCGTGATGCACACGTTAGTTCTAAAGTGTTAGGTTTATTTTGGAATTCAACAAATGATACATTTGCATTCAAGGTTAATTTATCACTTTCACCACCCTACACTAAAAGACGGATTCTATCGGAGTCTGCACGTATTTTCGATCCTTTGGGATTACTTGCATCTTGTGTAGTTACAATCAAAATATTCTATCAAAAGTTGTGGCTTATCAAGGGGGATTGGGATTCACCCATTCCGAAGTTAATGGAAACCGAATGGTTAAAGTTTCAGGCATCATTCAACGAAATAAATGATATCACTATTCCTAGAAGTGTCACCATTGATTCAGAATGCGAAATTAAATTACATGGTTTTGCAGACGCGTCATCACTAGCATACGCGGCTGTGATTTACTGTCGTCAAATTGTCGACGGGTCCACAACAGTTTCACTGTTGGTTGCTAAAACTAAGGTTGCTCCACTCAAGCAAATCTCCATTCCTAGACTGGAATTATGTGCCGCGCACTTGTTATCAAAATTATTTATCACTGTTCTTAACTCGTTGAAGAATTTCAATCTTCGCGTTTTCGCATGGACAGATTCAAAGGTAGTTCTTTCATGGCTATCTTCTCATCCACGTAAGTGGAAGACTTTTGTCGCAAATAGAATTTCTAAAATAATAGAAGTTCTACCCCCAGCTCACTGGAATTTCGTATCCTCCAGAGAGAACCCTTCAGACATCGCTTCACGTGGTATCGACCCTAAATGTCTACCAAATTGCGATCGGTGGTGGCATGGCCCGCAGTGGCTACATTCAAATCAAATGCATTGGCCTACGGCTGAATTACATTCTACAGACGTTGTTAGCGCAGTTAAAGCTGAGGAAAAATCAAATCCAATGTTTAACTTTCATGCTAGTTCAACAAATGACCTATTCGTTCGTCTAGTCGAAAAATATTCATCATTATCGAAAATTATTCGCATCTTGGCATATTGCTACAGATTTATTAATCTTTGTAAAAAAAGAATCGGATTCAATATTGCTTCTTGCAATACCTTCGGTTCACTCACTTCTGCAGAAACAAGGGCTGCAGAAGAAAAACTCATTCACTTGGTTCAAGACACACATTTTTCTGAAGAGAAAAAATGCATTCGGCTTCAAAAGCCACTGAAAAGACGCAGTCCTTTGCGTTCACTTTTCCCATTCATAGACGAAAACGGTCTCTTACGGGTGGGAGGTCGGTTACAACTCATGGGCAATCTGCCTAAACCACGAGTGACTTTAGAAAGAGCTTTCTTTCATTCTGGAATAGATTACGCCGGACCTGTTTCTATAAAATTTAGTAAAGGTCGAGGTGCTAAAGTTACGAAAGGTTACATTGCACTTTTCATTTGCCTGTCCACTAAGGCAGTACACATCGAAGTAGTAAGCGATCTGACAACAGAAGCTTTCATCGCTGCTTTGCGACCCTTTAGTGCTCGCCGTGGCACCCCTCGCCACATATACAGCGACAACGCCACTAATTTTCATGGAGCTCATCGAAAATTGAATGAGATAGAACAATCCTGGCTCAACGTTCTTAGCTCGGATCCTGTCGTTGATTACTTGACACAGTTCTCAATTGAATGGCATTTCATTCCTCCTTCTGCCCCTCATTTTGGAGGAATTTGGGAAGCAGGAATTCGATCTGTAAAGTTTCACCTCAAACGAGTTATAGGAGAAACAGCTCTAACCTTCGAAGAGCTAACTACATTAACTACTCAAATTGAAGCACTTCTGAATTCACGTCCAATCACATGTGTTGACATCAAAGATACCGACTCTATAAATGCTTTGACTCCTTCGCATTTCCTTACAGGTGATGTGATAAGTTCAATTCCGGATCCAGCAAACCTGAACGAACATAGCTTCAAAGGAAAGTGGGAACTTATCCAGTATCTCCGCAAAGGCTTCTGGAAGCAGTAGTCAAAGGAGTACCTCTAATCTCTGCAGAGTCGTCAAAAGTGGACCACCCCTCATGCCAACATTCAAGTCAACGATATTGTGTTAGTGAAAGAAGCCTCATCACCTGGTTTGTGGCCCTTGGCTAGGGTTCTTGAAGTTCACCCGGGAGCGGACGACCTGGTCCGCGTTGCAACAGTAAAGACAGCTAAAGGGATCTTCCAGAGACCGATCTGCAAACTATCTCCTATTCCTATGTATCAGGACTCAAGTCCCTATCAGGACTCAATTCCTGATAGGGTGGGAGTATGTCTGCGCCAATATGCAAATGCGCTGTCCGCAGAGGGCAGCACAGGTGCCTGTAGACATAAAACGGCTAAGCTCCATGAGAAGTAAAAATTCCTACCTGATGTATCTTAACCACATTTGGACACTCATCCATTACACTGCATGTTGCAGTACTTTCATAAAACCAAGAACGGTTTCAATTTTATTTATAATGTTATTTTATTTTAATTTACTGTACATACGCTAAGTTAAATATAATACTTTTAAGTAAATCCTAGTTTTCTTGACTACAATCATTACAAGAGCAAACAATTATTATTATTATTTTTTTTGGAGTAACTTGCTATGTAAATCAAGTGCTCTACCCTTTATCAACCCCTACCCCTAGCTACCACCCTGCGCCTCCGACTGTTTGACAACAAACATTTAGCATCAGAAAAATAAGTGTAAAATGCTTTTGAAATATGCTCACTAGGGTGCGATAAGATCTTCAAAACCATCAGAGAGTTAATAAGGATTTAGGAAGTTTCCCTTTTGACTAACTAGAATTTTGTGATGATCTGTAAATGCCCAAATTTCCTCTGGCCAGACCCTTCATTTATAATACAAATCATATCCAATGATACTTACAGTTTCAAACACAGCATATTCATGACCAAAGTTTTGGCCAGAAGTTATACCAGGCCCTCCAACAATACCACAGGCAATGTTATTCAAAATATTTCCATATAAATTGGGCAACAACAGAACATCAAACTGATGAGGATTAGAGACAAGCTACATGAAACATAATTAAAATTTAGAGAAATTATAAAAGCACATTAATACATCAATGTAAAAGCAAACACATAAAAAGGAATCAATTATTTCAGCCAAATTCAGAAAAAAATAAATGAGTATGAAAATAAATTAAAATATCAAAACTATACTATAAAATAAGTAAATTAAAATACATTACCTGCATGCTGCAGTTATCAATAATGATATTGTCAAACTTTATTTGTGGATATTCTTTGGCGATATCAGTACAAGTATTAAGAAATAAACCATCTGCTAACTTCCTGCAAGGAAAAATGCATTTTTTTAAAAAAGCTGCCTTTGCTAAATCAAAGCTAGGTTTATGAAAAACAATTTAGTACATTAAAAAAAGTAAGAAATATAAGAACTAGAATGGTAGTTTTCAATCTTGATTTAAAACAAAGAATATTATGCCACAAATAAGCAACCTATTTTTTAAGCATATTAAAAAAAAAAAAAAGACTTACATTATATTAGCTTTGTGGACAGCAGTTACTTTTTTCCTATTATGTTTCACTGCATAGTCAAAAGCAAATCTTGCGATTTCCTCTGATTTTTTTGAAGTTACAATTTTCAAACTTTCTATGACTCCAGGAATACTCTACATCAAAAAGAAATTTGAAAATTAATATATATTCGAATCTAGCTAAACTGTTAATGATTGATGGCATGGTTTAAACATTATTTTTTTCTTTAAAAAAAAAAAAAAAAAACCTAATTTCATTTTTTCATGTGCTTACTGCAGAGTCCGAAAATATGATTTTTCGAAAATATCCTATATTTTGATACATTACCAATATTTCGATATATACATGGGATATTTTTAATCAGCACAAATTAAACTCTCTAAATAGCAACTGTATCCTGAAATCATTGTTGTTTATTTTCTTACATTATTTCTTATATTAATATATAGGTCGACTTAAAACTAAAGTTTCTTTCATTCTTTAATTACTTAGATATAAACATACATTTCGTGCAAAAAGTTATATATTTAAAATGAATTTTATATATGAATATTTAGAATCACTTATGAAATGTGGTAATTTAATGCTGCAAAAATAAAATAGAACATAAGTGATACTGATACAGGCACTGGATATTGATTATCATATTAATGTGCTTTATTAAACTGATTACATACATGAACATGACGTGTAAAAATCAGTCTCAGATAAATAAATATGAAATATCCTGTAAAAATAAATCAAGAAAAAGTAATTTTAAAACATATGTTATGTTAGTATAATTGTTTATTGTAATGAGTAATATTTATATATATATAGACACATTTTAGAACTATCATTTCAATTAATTTTAATTGAGTTACTTAAAAATTGGCTGCATTACTCATTTTTCTTCTGCTAGCAATATCAGCTTTTTTAAACTTTATTCTACGAAATTATATAATTCAGAAATAAAAATATTCATTAGTCTGTGCACAGCCACAAGATTTTTTTTTTGACCAACTTTAAATTTTTAACTGGGCATTTTCAATATATATTAAAATTGTTAAATTACTAATATTTCTATGTATAAAAGATCAATACAAAATATAAATGTAATATATTACTTTTTTGACTATTTTCAAAAAAAAAAGAAAAGAAAATAATTCATATGACTAGCACAAATAATTTTTGTGTTGCATAAATCATAGTTCGAAAATATAATTATTTTCAAAATAAACATCGGATATACATCATGATTAGGGATTGTAATACCGGACCAAAAATTCAATACCAGTATTCGGTATTTTAAAAATATGATATTGGAATACCAGTATTAATACTGGTATTTGATATTTCTCAAAAAATGCTTGAAAACATATTGTTTCGTTACCGAATATCATAACTTCATTCATAAATTGTATTATTCATGAAAATGTTGTGGGACCAAATATAAAATGAAGGAACAAATGTTATAATAAAAAATCAATAATAATAAAAAACATAATGCATGTATTGAATTGTCTCTAAGCCTGGAACTCATTTAGTACTCAACTTCCCTACAGTTGAAAATACTTGATCTGAATTCACACAGGTTGGTGGTACAGTTAACAATACGCGATACACCTTCTCAATTTGTCTAGAAGTCCTACGTCTTCAAATAATTCTGTCTCTTGCGTGTCATTTTTGGAAAAATCCTTTTGTTTGAGTGCTTTTTCAACTTTTGCTGTGTGTTTCTTGTGTTCGTGTGTACGATTATTATACATATTTTTTAGATTTATAGCTAGTTGTAATTTCTTTCTTAGAGGCGATACTTTTCCAATATTAACATCATTTTCTTTTGAGTAAGAGAGGTTTGTGTTTGATTTTTATTAATAGCCCTTTGATTTGAAATTTAAGATTAACATGACTAAATTTAATCTTGTTAGTTTCTCTTATTCATTTTCACGTTCTTTTCAAAATTCTTTACATTTCTAATAGCGTAAATATCTGAAAATATGCTTCAAATTATTGTGCTGAACCTCTATGCAAATTTCCAAGGCACTATATAATTTCTAAATATTATTTTGCCAAGTATAAAGTGAGACATGACAACAAACCAATGCCGGTGACAACAAATTACAATTTGTTTTACTAACAAGAAAAAGTTTTTTTTGCCAAAATTCAGTACAGTTGAGACAAATATTTGAAGTAAAAATCATGAAGTATTTCTGCAATTGATAGTTAGAATAAATTATTCATAGAACAAATACATTCGAAATTACACTTGAATTTAACTTTCACAAAAGGAAAAGTGAGTGATAAGGGAAATAGAAAAAATAAAATCATAGTGCACAAAAGCACGATTCAGTTCACCATCTAGTAATGAGAATATCATTTTGCAATCTTTCTGCTGCTTTTGTTTAATGATATTCTATTAGCTTGTGCTTTTGAAGCCGAATTTTTGCATCAATAGATTGATTTTGGTTCTGCATCATGGAAAAAGAAATGTACATTTAAAATATAATTAGATCTATTCTATACTAATATTATAAAGAGAGAGGGCAGATTTTTGCGTGTTAATATGTTCAAGGTAATCTCCGGAACCACTGCACCTATTTGAAAAATTCCTTCTCTATATGAAAGGTGCTTTTTTACTGAGTGACATAGGCTATAATTCGAAATTATAATTCTTTCGCATTTTAATTTCTTAAAAGTATTTTAATATCTGTCGTCACTGTTTGGAAGGGTAATTTTGCATGGTTTTTTTTCTTTTATTTCAGCCTGATTGTTGACTATATGTCACTTGACACAATTTTTATTCTCAAGGTAGACCGGGCAACGCAGCTCTTAATATATAAAGATTTGAAAGCTACTGTTAATGTGATTTTATACTTTTTTGTTTGTTTGGCGAAACATTTATTATTGCCAAAGAAAAAACATCCACTTCACTCGCAAAAGAGCTGGGGTTCCGATAGCGTGGACGCTTGGCGAGTAAGGCGCTGAGCCGTTCAGTCTAGAATTATGGTTTTAAAGCAACCGTAAATGTAATTCATTATTTTGGCGATTTGTTTTGGAAGAAAAGAAACTTTTGATTTCTTTTTACCCGAGTGAAATGTACGACATTTTTTTATTTTTTTCTGACGATGACTGTTGAGTGTTCCACCATGGGTTTTTTTTCCCCCGTTAGACGGATGGATTATGATAGTGTGGTTTCTGGGCGAGTTTGGCGATAAACAATAGAGTTGCGGAATTATTTTTACATTTGAAAGATATTATTTGATGTCTTATTTTGTTTATTTGGCGAAATATTTTAAATTGCAATAAAAATCGCAACACTCGCTAAATAGAGTTTTAAAGTAACTGTAAATCTAATTTAATGATTTAACAAAAAGTTTTAAATTCCAAAGAAACTTCAATAGTTTTTTTTTTTTGAAAAGGTGTGTACGCATTTTATAAAGAAAAATGATCATTTCACATCAGAGGGGGAGTCAATTTTTTTTATTCAATGGACTTTCATTAAATTTTTAGCACAGGCATTGCTGTGCTGGTACTGCTAGTATTTGATAAGTTAAATTGAAGATTCTTTAATTGAAATTATTTATTATTTTCAGTTCTAATACCGAAAATACCAGTATTTTGCCGCAGCAAATACCTGTATTACGAAATTGCAAAATTGATCGAAATACTGGTATTCGGTATACCGGTACTGCAATCACTAATCATGATGCATATTGGAAAACCTTGGCTTACTGCTTATAAAAGTATTTCCATTTATTATTATTACTATTATTTTTACAATAGATTACCTCATGCTCAAGACAACTGTATTCTCCTTCTGTGTTTTGTCTAATAAGGACTATGTCCACGTCTTTGTGTCTTGTTTTAATGCCAGGTTGACTCTTACAATGTACAATATTAACAAATAAACCCAATTCTAACCTAAAAAAGGGGATAAAATAATAAATTAAAATAATTGTAAAATATGTGCTATAGATTGTTTTTCATTTCAAGAAAAACCTGAAAAGCAAAAACAGCTTTAAATTTAATGCAGGAACTGTGCTGCAAGGTACAATGAAGTTAAACAGAAATCATGACATTAGAAAGCAAATCACAAACACTATTAAAGAATTTTAAATGGTTAGCCGTAAAATTGTAGCGAAAAATAACAAGCAGTACTTCTTGAATTACAAATACAAAAGTGACGACCAGCAACAGGCTCTGGGCCCAGCTAGACTGGTCCTAGTCAATTTACAATCCCCAGTGAAGATCAATGGCCCTCTTAAAACTATCTACTCCCTTGCTCATTATCACCTCTTCTGGTAAACTGTTCCAAGGTTCCACTACCCTGCTAAAATAATAATTTTTCCTAACATCCATATTAGCCTGAGATTTAAATAGCTTAAAACAATGATCCCTTGTCCTGTTTTCAGTGCTAAACTTCAGCTCCGTAACATCTTTCATTTTAATAAATTTAAACAACTGAATATGTCCCCTCGGTCTCTTCTTTGCTCAAGACTACATTTTTAGCCTTCTAAGCCTGGAATCATAGTCTAAGTGAGAAAGTTCATTTATTAGCCTTGTAGCTCGCCTTTGAACCCTTTCCAATACATTAATGTTTTTCTTAAGATAAGGAGACCAAAACTGAACAGCATACTCCAAATGAGGTCTTACCAAACTTCTATATTCTTTCCTGTTGTTTTCTTTCTTTCAGCATTTTAGTTTATTTTCGGTAACCAACATAAATAAATACATAAATAAAGGGTGGAAAAGTTTTTAGGCAGCATTTTTAAAACATATTTTTTTTTTTTTTTTACATTTCATGTTAACTTGTTTTTATAATAAAAAATTGAATTCCAATGTTGCAAAAAAAATTTTAAAACATAATTTCTATGTCTAAACATTATTATCATTTAAAGATACACACAAACTTAATATAAAATTTCACTTTTAAAATTTTCAACAAATAATAGACCAGAATAGTACTTAAATTTTGTATTAGTAACACAGACTTGAGGTCTGTTTAGGATCATTTTTGAGCACAAACAGTGATGTTCCATCAATTTTTCTGAGGGTATACTCCTAGTAATCCATTATGCACAATATGTGTATGCGATTATAAAGCGTTCAAAAGGCATTGATTTAATAAGTGTTAAGAAATATATAGAAATAAGGTTACTTGTTGGACATTGTGGTTAACGCAAATGTATTATTTTTGCTTTAGGAAAATTTTAAAATGTGATGAAAGAATCTGAATTAGAAATGAAAATTTTTGAAGCTTGAGAGTATATGCTATAATTCTGAAAAATGTTTGAGAGTATATGGCGTATACTCTATCACTGAGCACAAAGCATATCCTTCATAAAAATCTCGAACACAAAACAACTCCATAAAAACTTAATCATCAGAAAGAAGAGTTAAAAACTATTACAAAATTATCACCTTAAATTTCGGAAACGACTTTCTTATTAACTGAATCAAGATAAATCATCTTAACTTAACAAGTGCAAAATTTATTTTTAGACATTTGTGTGCATTGCTTTCTTCAAATCTTCCAAGGTCATCAAAACCTGACCAGTTAAAACTTGATTTTTAGATTTATCCTACTTAACAGATTTTAAGTTTTAGATCTACACACCTTACTAATTATCAAATGCACACAACTTACAACCATAAACAAGAGATCCAACTAGTTTTGTTAGAAGAAAATCCTCTCCCCTATCCCTTTAAGACCTGAAATATTTTCTTGAGAGCACATGCAAGCAACGGTTTTCTTGTCTCCTAAAGCCTGGAAAATACTAGTGCCACCATCTGTTGAGAAAATGGATAATACACATCTTTGGCTAACCAGCACAATCATCCGATTCCGGCGTTTGTTACATATAATGATCTAGGAAGCTAAAATTTGAATGATGTTCAACCCGCATGATTGTGCAATCTGGAGCTTAAAGGGCTATACGTTTTTGGTCCAATCTAGCTTTATCTGTTTCAGTTAATCTGTTTGCCTGGTTAGACTGTGTATGTGTGTAATCCATTTGCAATAATGAGCAACAGTGGCATGCAAAGCACCCCTGAAAACCGAGCAGCATGGGGGGAGAGGGGGCACAGAAGTCTATGTACACTACTGATGAACAATCCTTTTTTAGCATTTACAAATATTTTTTACATACACTGTTATTGTTTTCAGCTATAAATTGAATAAATGCGAGTTATCGATTTTTTTTAAGCTACTGCATACACTAGTATTGTTTTTTACCTAATTTGCTGACTATTCGTAAAATTTGCTTAACTGTTGTTACCATGCTATTTCGCAGATAATACGGAGTTTACTAAAGCTACAAATGACTTGTAAAGGAAGAAAACTTTTATTTCTCCATACTTTAATTACAAAACAATATTTTTATTAGCATAGCACTAAGTTTCTTTACCTTAAAATCACATTTCTTGATCTAAACAGAGGGTTATTTGATCTTGTCTCAATATTCCCTGCAAAGGAATAAACCCGTATAAATTTCAATAACAAACAATGTTTTTAATACATCATAGTTAATCAAAGATTTTGAACTGTTAAATTTAATATTACCCATGAAATTACAACTAATAGAAGTTATGGCACAAAAAAAAAGTAATGATCAATAATAATCCCTTATAATGAAGCACAAATAAAAAGTAAAAGTACTTAGCAATACAAGTTTCCGTTGCCTTCAGCTATTTTGTGTACATCAGGACAAAGGATTTCTGAAATTACTACAATTCCCTGAAAAGGGTTAAACAAATCCTCTTCATATTAAATTATCTGTTTTAGGCAAGTTTAACATAGGTGTTGGAAACATCCCCGGATTTTCAAGGAAAACAAGGTTTTTGAAGGTTTATCCTCAGTTTTGCTGACATTTCACCCCCCCCCCCCCTGAACTGTCAAAAGGTATGATTGAAATTGAAGAGCAAGAGGGGGGGGGATTTCGTGTCTGCGAAGCTCGGGAGACCTTTTTTAAAATAAGCCAGAACTAGTAAATGAGTGTGCTCATTTGTTTTAAACGATAATTATTTATCTAATTAAAGGGCTCCACTCTCTGCTTGCTGTTGCTCACCAACCCCAGAAGATTGCTGTACAATCTTATTTGGTTTGCAGATATTTATATCGTATTTTAAAAAGACTTGGATAAAAATACATGTTAGGAATAGAACAAAATGATAATTCTTCTCTCCCACCCGTTAAAATAAAATGTAAGTAGTAACGAGCTCATTATAATTAGAACAATAAATATTCCACTTCCACCCAAACAAAAAAGGAACTTGACGAAATACGTAAAAAAAAAATTACTTCTAAGCTACTTAAAAGAGAACTTCAAACTCAAATTCCTAATGTCTCATATCACATACATCTTGTTGAAGCTTTCATTTTACAAATTTTATTGTATTAAGGGGAAAAGAGTTCATTTGAGAAATAGAGACAACTTTGTATTGAAAACACTAAATTATTTTGAGACCAAATGACAAAAGGAATGCTCGGGTTATTGAGAGTCAACTATTTATGACAAAACAAGTGAGCACCGATTATTTCGCTCAAAATAAAAACAGCAATAAGAAATACCTTTAAGAGCAACTCCATTTCGTTTAATAGATATCACAGCTTCTTCAACATTGTCAATATGTTGCGTGGTTGAGTCTAAATGAACTTCTTCAAAATCTACAGGAATTCCACCTAAGCTAAAATAAGTTGAAGGGAAAAGTTATTATACAGCATGCATTCAAATGCCTCTCAACAAGTTACACTAAAAATAACAATGCATTTTATGTAGACCATTTAGAACCAAACCTTATGCCCCGGTCTACCCTACCCTTTTATCTAAAAGCGCATTGCCCTTTTTTGGTCTGGGGGAAACACTGGTTCCCCCAGGGCATTTTCCCCTCAGGGCATTTTTTTTTTTTTTGAAACTGATCTCAATTTTAGGCTATAGTGCTTATAAAAGGGTTACGGAACTCTCCCACGAACATTTCAAAAAGTGAAATTTTAAGCTATCTTTAGTGACTTTAAGGGAATGGCAAAAGTTCAAAGACTTTGACTGGAAATTTTTCGATATTAAAATCTGAAAAACACAATTGAGGGCCTTGATGCAAGAACCATGACCCAGGTAAGTCCAGACTCACTCCTCTTTAGTAAGACCAACAAATAACATCAGTGTCCGGTAGAAAGGCTAATATCTTTCCCACATTATTTACTAGAAAGCGGAGGTCTGATCTTACGTTTGTGACCCGTTGTTGCACCAATTGGAACTTCTCTACTATCGGCCACACGCAAAAATGAATTAAAAGAAAAAAAGTTTGGACTGAACTGGTTCTTGCATCTAAGTCCTCAATGGTAGACTTAAGACTAGTATTGTTGGTGACTTTAGGACTACAAAAAGACCTCATATATGAAATTCCTTAGGTACCACCGTTAAGTATAAATCTAGCCTGATTACAACTAATTGTAACTCAAAAAGCCAACTCCCGGCTAACCTTCCCCAGCCCCCCGAAACTCAGTCCTAAATCCGCCACTGATGTTCAGAAGCTCTCTCTCCCATGTCGAAAATTTTGTCCTGTTTCAGATTCAGTTTATCGTAGTCCGGTCTTGCTTTCCCGTATGTGATTAGGAGGTGAAACCATGGTTTAAACCAAACAACCCTGAGGGCGCTTTCTCACTTAACGACATGACAACGACTAAATCAGCTGGTAAATAATGCAACGATAAGTACATTATCGTGTCGTCTTTTGCAGTTTTTCCACTACACCGATGTTGTTTCTCCAAACCAGTTATTTCCCCGGCGCACTTCATTTCAAGACAGCGGAGAGCTCGCACATGTACCATAATGGCTGTGCAATTTAACTATTACTATAGTTCACCTCTGCAGGAAAAGAAAACTAAAAAAGAGACGATACTGGGTGCATGATATTTTAAAGCCAGGTATATTGAAGGCAATTTAATACACATTTTAAGACTGATGTGTTATTTTGAAAACATAATCAGAACAGTTTTGTTTATTCATTTTTTCAGAGGCTAAAATTAAATAAATAAATTTTTAAAACCTCATGCAATTTAATATAGTAAAGTGTATTTTATTTTCCTTAAGTATTTGCTTAAGGGAGGCAAAAAAAAAAGTCACAGGGCAGGCAGCGCTTCCCCTGGTCTACCCTTCTCTGCTGCCGTAAGTTTTGCTCTGAGATTCTTTATGCTCAATTGATCACTTTGATTGAAAAGTATGCACAAAAAATTTTCAAGTTCTAAGAAAGTAATTTCAGACTGTACTTTAGTGATGTCAGAAAAAAGTAGAACGGAGTTCCAAGAGAACAGGAGAACATCTCTTGAAAGTTTTTCGAATTTCAAATTTAAAAAAGTGATTTTACTAAGGATAAGAGAATGGGGGGGGGGGAGGAATTTGGAGGTAATATAAACCGCCTAGGGTCTCCAGAAGAGTTAACAAAACTGACATCTTCAACCGCAAATTTGAATAAGTTTTTTGCAGAATTAAGGGAAAGGGGGGGGGGGGCGGATTACTGACTTATTTTCAGAATTTAACAAAAACTTTTGAAGTGAAATATTATTAATTTTTTTAAAGGATAGATTTTAGTAAGTACTGCTTCCTTAATCTCTTTTGTTTTCAGGGTATACACTTAGAAATGAGCATTACAAAAGTTTCACTCAAAAATCTATACATATAATAAAATAAGATGTTTGTGTGTGTGTGTGTGGCGCGCATCCCGGGAAAACGGTAAGGCCTAGGAAGATGAAATTTGGTATACAGGTGTAGTTTTTGCTGAAGTTGTGCACCTCGGGCTTCGATTTTTGATATTTTAATTAGAAAAAAAGTTATTTAATGTTTTATGTGATTTTTAGCACTTTTTAGTACTTTTAACCTCACAGACCCCGAACCAATCGCGCCAGACAAATATTTTTGGTACTATAGTGTCGGAAATTTAATTTTAAATATGATGAACAAAAAAATTTTGAAGATAGAGCGATTTTTGTATTTTTTATGAATTTTTGAAAAAACCTTTAATTTGCATGTTTTTCTGGGTTTTATTTTTTTCTAATATCACCCTGCGAGAAGTATCAAAGCCTCACTTCTGAAATTTAAGTTGGTAATAGTAAAAACATTTCGCCCTCTTCAAAAGAAAAAAGTTCTTAAAAATACGCAATAGTGTTTTTTTTACAATTTTTTAATGCTGAACACATCATGTCCTTTCACGCATCAGTCGAAGAAAGCGTTCTTCAATCTTTTATGCCTGTGACGTCACTACTTGGGTTTCGATTCGATATTTACGATGGAATCTTAATCGCAAGCAATGTTAATCTTTTTTTTTTCACTATATAGCTTACTTCTACATTTTCTGACGTGATGACCACGTGTTTTTTCGGCAGTGCTTGCTTTTTTTCTTTCCTTTTTTTTTGTTTTATTTAGGGATTGCATTTATTTCTTTTTCCACCCCCCACCCCCAAGCTGGACCTTTCGCTGTATCTATATTACGTTACATTTCATAGTTGTGCACATTAATTCAATAAAAACAGCGAGATTTTTTTTTATCTTTGTCAAACGCTACATTTTGCACACTACGGGGAATTTGAGCTTTTTTTTTTTTTTTTTTTTGCTCTACTTAAATAAAAAAAGCGGTTTTTGAGTGTTCTCTGTTTTTATTAGGAAATGGGTGAGGAGGTCAAAATAAATAGAGATGGATAAGAAAATGTAGAGATAGATTGTAAAGGTAGATAGCCGCCGAAGGCGGCAATCTTGGCGTAAAAATGTGAATGGCACAAAAAAAAGATAGAGATGGATTGATTAATACTGCTGCCAAAGTTATTTAAACAACCGCCGAAGGCGGCAAACTTGAAGTAAAAAGGTAAATGACAAGTTAGCCAAACAGCCGCCGTAGGTGGCTGCTTGCACATTGGATGTCAATGCCCCCCCTCCCTCCCCCACATACACCATGACTTTGAAAAAACAATGCTTTCACATAAAAGTGGAAGTACATTTTGTTATTTTTCGACCAAATTTGCATGAAGAGTACGTCGTTTGTGTCTCCCCTCCCCCTCCTTTAAAAATATTCCAAACGACGAAACTGGAGACAGATCTAGAAAATATTTTATTCACATTATTAATGATACAGATAGATATATATTGATTG